>NW_010390432.1:0-22156 GCF_000710305.1 Buceros rhinoceros silvestris | reverse complement strand
TTTCCCTAGCTGTAAATTGGTCATTACTGGGACTGAATTTGTAAAATGTGTTCTAATAGTACATGTGAAAGAATTATTTAAGTGTATTATTATCTACTGACAAGTCATCTGCTGTGCTGGGAGAGCAATTACAGAAAATGTTCTATATATTTATATGCAGATAAGTCCAGATTTAAGTGAGAAGATTGGAGGGGAAAAAGAACAAGTGGTTTCCTTCATTCACTCTTCATATATGAAACTTTGCATAGAAATTTTTGATCTATGGTAAGAATTCTATTTCCTGCAAGAAAAAGAAGAAAGAAAACACTTAACTCAGACCATAAACTTACTCAGGTGTATGGTTAACTTTCATCGCTATGATCACGTAACTGTGGTCCAACTGAACCCATATGGGGGAACTAGCAGCAGGTTAACCAAAGAATGATGTTCTGCACTCAGAGAGATAGGAAGAAGTTTTAATTTCTAAATATAGCAATTTCAGGTGTTCCTAGCAGATACAATAGTCTTAAGAAAGTGTGTGTGTGTGTAGGAGAGATTTTGTAATGAGTCATAAAGTTAGCATTTTAATCAAAAAACAATAACTGTATGGTATGAAAGCCCATGAAAGGTTCATAGATACTTCGGGCTTTTCCTATTTTGTTTTTACCTATTTATCCCTGAAAATCTATGAAGATGTTAATAAGCAAAAGATCTTTGAACTTCATGCCTTAAAGTATTAGTATTGCTTTGCAGAATGAAAAAAAATTTGCTTTATTGTTAGTATATTGCACTCACAAACAATGTTGGAGCAACCAAGTAGTATTGGGAGAGGGAGTAAAATGCCAGTTCCATGGGAAGTCCATGACAAAATTCTGCCTCCCTTCATGGAATTCAGATAATACTTACAACATGATGGCAAAGGTTCACAAACATGTGAATCAAGGCTGGAGATGGCAGAAACTATGGAAACTATAAGAAGGTAAGTAACAATTGAGCTGTGGTTCAGAAATAGAAATCTTTCCTAAAGGATGGAGTGACGTATGAGAAATTCAAGAAGTAAAATTGTAGAAAAAGAGTTCAAAACCAGTATCCTGTGAGTACAGAAATCCTTAAGAATGTCAGCTCTAATAAAAGGTGCACCTTGGTATGCGGTTACAGCTGAAAGCGCAGAGAAGTACAAAGCTCAGTTAGTATGCACGTTAGAAGATTTTGCTCTGTAGAGAATCTCAAGTAACCGTATTTGATGAATGAAAATAAGACAGTGTTCTTGTGAAATGTATATCCACACACATCGTAATTTCCTTCATCAAAGTAATTACAGGATCATAGAACGTTTGAGATTGGAAGGGTCCTCTGGAGATCATGTGGTCCAAACCCCGACTTACGAAGGCTCAACAAGAGCTGGTCGCCCTGGACCATGTCTAGATAGCTTTTGAGTATCTCCAAGGATGGAACAGGGAATTTAATACCACAACTCCAGAACCTATCATTCAATAAAAGGATGGGGAAGACTTTTGAAATTTCCTCAAAATCTTCTTATAGTCCTCAGAAAAAAACCTAGAGTCTATTAGAGTATATTACACCACTTTGTCAAATAGTGTTGGGACAGCTTCTTTCTCTCATTAACAGTGCAGCAGAACCCCTGCACACTATGAACCTGACAAATTAATGCTGTAGGACATGTGTAAGGAATGTGAATATATCTCACGCCAAACCCTTGCATAAAAATGAGGCTAGATGTATTGAAATTAGAAGGATTGAAAGCAAAAGAAGTTGAGCCTGCATTGAACAAAATGCTTCACAGAAAATACGAAGAGCTGATACTACTAAAGGTACTGCACTAAAGACAAAGACAGACTATTATTCATCACCAAAATTTAATAATCAAGATTTTTCTCATTTATTTAGGTAGTTTCAGACCACTGGAAATAATTTTTGCTCAGATTCTTAAAAAATGGATTACTCCTATTTTGGAGTATTATATGTCATCACCAGTCTAAAATCATTAAGGTGTGGTCACCTCTTTTATTATAGTGTTTCTATAGGAGGCCCAGAGTACTTGCAAAGCTGTGATTTGTTTTCCTGTATATGAAAAGATACCAATCTTTCCCTTATATTTCAAATCACATGTGAAGTGGTATTACATTTTGAGAATATTAAATCAAGTAATTTATGCATTGGTTGTACAAGATGTCATTTGCTGGGCTGCTGTTTAGGAATAAAAAGGCAGAAGCAGCAATTTATCTAAATAATGTGTAAGATGTTCCTGGTTTGTGAACAATACTGCAGGTTAGTAGGTTCGCAAATTTGGGCCATTTTCATTGCAGACTTTTAACAACATCAGAAATGCATGCTGGTTGTAGTACACAGTAGTAAGTAGTGTAATGGAGTGGAGTACATATTCTACTCAGCATCCTCTAGCAGAATAAGCCAGGACACAACATCATCCTGAACATCCTCTAGAGCAATCCACAAGGCTCCTTCAATATACTTTACTAAAGTTAGTCTACTGCCATGCCTAGCAGCTTACTAATAACACTGAAACCGAGGACAGCATGGCATTGTTGGTATTTCATTTGTTATGAAATATACTTTTTAATGAGCAAACATATGAGAAAGTTACACTTTCTCCCCTCTCTCATCCTTCCCAGAGTTAGAACATTTATATTTTGATCTCACTGAGCCCATTTTTTATATACGTTGTAAAACGTCTAGTCTATTGGGAACTATTCTATTTATGAATTAATAATCCGTTCTCTGTATGCTGTAATATATGTCTGTTAATGGCACCACAAATCTAGTGATCTCAATCATCTACTTATCAATATGGTTTTCTATGGCAACATGCACGTAAAAAATTGCAGTGGACAATGGCTGGCCAACCCCTTTAAGACAGAGTGGGGAGAAATTTGTGATGAAAGACTGTCCAAGAATTTGCACAACTACAAGCTTCACAAATGGGTAAGTCTTCTGTCTCTGCTTCTCTTTTAAGTTTCTGCCACATAGCATGATCAAGAGGTTACGCATCTGGATCCTGGTTTTCCGATATGCAAGCCAGAGTTCATCTATTTTTGGGGTGGCTCCCGGCCTTCCCCTCCCTAATCCTTTGTTCCACTTCCAGCTGCCCTGAACAGTGATCAATAAGTTACCAGCTTATGCTGCAATCCGTTTCCTAGTTCATTTCTGTTCCTAGAAAAAGGGATCTTTTGCTTACTCTTTTTAAATTTTTTATTACCCAGATCAATGCAATCAGAGTTCAGCCCGTGTGGGGACCTGTCGGTCTCTTAGTAATGTTCATGTCAAGAGGGTGATGTCTTTTATCCCAACACTAAGTTCATCTTCATTACTTCCTCTGAGATGTTAGGGGTGGCCTCGTTTCCCCTCACCACGACTGCCTCTGTCCTGCCATGTCTGCTTTATGAAAGGATGCCTTCCAATTTTAGGCCCCTTTTTTTCCCCATGAGTAGTGAATGCTCTGTTAATCTTTAGGAATGTTCCTCCCAAGAAGGCTGTAACTTCTATTTTAAGGAAGATTTCAGTCTGGGTGGATGATTTTTATGACCACAGTTAGTACTATTTCTAATCTGCCTTTGTTATCTAAGGTTTGGTAGAAGGTCACAGAAGTTTAAAACCTGGACCACCTTGCCAGAAATCACCTGCCTGAAGAGTTTTAAACTGCCCATCCTGTTCAGAGCTGACTCTGTGTTACTCTGGGTGTGTTCTGGGTTTACAGAAGCCCTCATATCGAGAGCAGAATTTTCTGGCAATATTCCATATACTTACCTCCTCCCCACACATTTGGTAAAGCTACATTTTTCCTAATTCCAATACAAGACTCTGCCTAATAGGAGATAACAGCTGAGAGATATAATTCTAGGCATTTAAACTGCTATGTTTTTATCAGAGAAACTGCCTAGCTATAAAACCAGAAAACCAGCTGAAAAGAATCTATAGTGTTACTACTCAAAATATTCTGATTCAAAATCTTCTCTATTCCACTTTTCCAAAGAATTCTAACACAAAGTTCACAAAACAATGTTCTTCAAGTGTTAAAGGCATATCCCTAATTTACAAGCATTTAGAAGAAAAAAAAATAGAGCGAGCACTCAGAAAATTTTAGGAAGAAGAAAGTGCTTTCATTGCCGTCCCAACAAACAGTAAACAGATCATCATCATGGATAAAATGATTTTTAGTTGTGTTAAAGCACTGTCAAGATTACTTCCCGTAACATGAAAGCCAAATTCTGAAATTACAGATGAACCTTAATCGGGAACGGAGTATCATTTTCCCTGAAAAAAAAAAAAAAATTCTATCCACACTAAAGAATGGAGGAAGCTAAAATATCTACAAATTAAAAAGAAACTTGTTTGAAATAATGATCCCAGATTTGTATAAACAACACAGCATCAGCTTATTCATTGAATTATAACTCCTTCCCTATACAGTACATTTAAAAGGGATCCAGTTAATCTAACAAATTCATAAATACACTATTTTTAAAAAAAATTTTGGTGTTAATATGCCAATAATATTGAAATATATTCTATAAATTGTTGCCTGCTGTATTCCCAGATTAAATATAAGGCTATAAAAACTAAATAGCTCATTTAATGCTCGGTTTTTCTTGTATAAACTTGATGAGATTTGAATTATATTTTAAGGAAACTCATTGGAAACCCTATAACTTCCTAAAAAAAATTCAGTTCAATTCAATGTCTAATAAAAGGCAGAGCACTATTTCAAATTTAGGAGATTAAATCTCCTGGACATCTGAATCTAATCCAGTATTTACATGATTAGAATGGATACCCAGAAAAAAGAAGCAACAATTTATGTACCCAACTTTAGGTACCAAAGTTTGAAAAATTACCTAAAGATCTACTTTAAGGATGAAAAAAACCCAAACCACTCAGCATGCATAAACCTTGGCTACCTCTGATGGATTACTGTGAAAAAATAAAGGCACTAGGTCAGGAGAATATATTTGCCCTGAGCTGTCCTCTACCAAACTGAAAGCCCAGGTGGTAGCTTGAGGACCAGGAAGACAATTTTTTTTTTCCATGTCAAGTGCAATTATGCAGAACAAGTATTCTTCTATGTCGTGATCTTGGATTAACAAGTAGTTGATTTTGAGATGAAAAGGGGGAAGTAACCTCCAGAGCAGCTCAAGTTCATCGTTTACTGCATGTCACAGTGAGCGCGGGTAAACAATTCAAAAAATTACTATTCCAAAATCAACCAGAATCAATCTTTAAAATGATATCACAGGAAAAAGATTTCTCATGAGCAACTAGACACAGTTTCCTCTGAGTTTTCTATAATGAAAAGCAGCAAACGTACCTAGCTCTACAGGAGTGTTTGTTGCCATACAGGATAATCCATATCTAATTATTCACCAGAAAGTGGTCTCTCTGACATAAACAGGGAAAATTGTTTCATGAATCAGTTTTGCACTAACCTTCTAAACAAAAATGCAACACACATTTGAGATGCAATTACTTTGCCTTGTACATCACAGGATAAGGCGACTTGATATTCAAGGGAAGAAGATGTGAGAGTTGTTCTTTGTTCTTCGCACTGAACATGACAATCTATTATCAGAGAAATTATAAACACTCATAATAAATACATCGTCCTGAACCCTCATGTACAGGCTTGCCTACAGCCCCTCCATGTAGTATTTCTTCACACCAGTGACAAGCTCACCACCATCCTGCAGCAGCACTGTTGTTTGTGCTTTGCTTATTCCCCTCCCATGCTCACATCACATCACATTAATAATTTAGGCCCAGCCCTTTCCGTTGTGTATATGGTTAATGAATATTTGCATCTGCTTTCCAGAAGCTTCTGCACTGAGGACTGCTCAAGTTAAAAGCCCAGATTTTTTACTATTTCATTAACAGTTTTATTATATTATTATCTTCAGATACAAAAATAAGCATAAGGACAAATCAGTGCTTGCTTCTAAAGGAAGAAGAATGCTGCAAGCACTACTATTTATACCGTTTTAATATGACTGTACCATTTTCCACCATTTCCTAAAATTGTGTTAGGGAGTTTAGAAAGAGGCAATGAAAAGAAAGGAAGAACTCTTGCCTGAATTTCACAGAGTGGTATGAAAAGAGAGCCAGGGATGGGAGGTGGGAAGCCAAGCTAACGGCTTACAATAATCACACCCTGCAACTTCAGAGTGGTCTGGAATGTTCTTGCTTCTTCACTTTTGGGAGGGTGCTCCACTCATCAGCTACCACTTTTGCCCCTTTACTGCCCTTGTTTCTTTACATCATATGGAAATTCGAATATGAAAATCATATGGAAAATCATATGGGACAGTTTGGCTCAGATTCTCATGAAAGTGAGGTTATTTAAAACCACGGCACCAAGAGCATGCAAGAACAAGTCTTTTATTCATGCCAAGGGCCAACCGTCAACACAAGCACAGCAAATTCAAAGGTGCTTTGGGGAAGGTTGCTTTTTACCAACATCTTGCAACCCCCAGAAAATAAGCAAGCAGTAAGGAAGTATTTTCCTAATGAGACAATTATAAATCAATCAATAAAGGATTACATGCATTCAAAATGAAGATGTCAACATGGGAACTCACAGACAAGTCAGTGTGGATGAAGGAAGCTGGTGGGCTTACCAAAGACAGTGCCATTTGCATAATACATCAGTTTATACTTTCCTGAAGGACAAACATAAACAGCGAAATAAACATCCGTGGCAAGTACTGTATTTGCTTAAACCCAAGCTCATTAAAAAGTAAGTATCAAACTACTAATAGGTAGCTTAGGTAATGTTCGGGGGAGAGTGGTTAAATTTACAAAATTGCTTGGCTTCATCCTGACAAATCTGATGCGAGCACACTAACAATTTCTTGACTTCCTTACTAGTTTCGGTTTTAAATTTTCAGGCCATGTTTTTATTAGTGCGGTGTTGTTATAAACCCACCACTGACTTTGAATACGTAATTCTGCATCTGGCTACATTATTTGCAAGTTCTAATATTAATCTTTTTAATGCTGAAGATAAATTAATAAATACCATCGATGGCATGAAATAGGTGAATGACAAGGGTTGAAATATACGGACTGTGGCCACTTTATCAGCTGGTGTCAAAGTAAAAAGCATTGTGCCTTTCTCCATAACGTCATCCTATTCCACTTTTGTCCTCATATATATTATGTCTGCTTTTTATGGCACGTGATATGCATTCAATTAAGTAACAGCACTCTAGACGTGGTAAGTGCTCTGCTCTAGTTTTACATCGCAGTACAATGTGCCATGCATTAGACAATGATCCGATTTACTGTGTGTATTACTCTAAATGTGAAAACAATGCTCATAAATTGTGGGTTTTGTGTCTATCACTTAGTCTTCCACTGCTATAACCCGACTTTAAAAACTGTAGCAATTACACAGTGAAAACAACATGAAAGTTCACGGCATCCTGCAGGAGACAACACATTGTAATGCATATCCTCAATTCTCTGCAGGATTCAGCAGACTGCAAATCTGTCAGGGCCGAGTCTGCAGGGAAACTCTACTTTCAGCCATCTCTGCTGTATATAATCCACATAATATGATGCAATAAGATATAAAATTGTCAGAAAAGCCCAGAGTTTTTCTCTTTTTACTTAAAATTATATGTGCAAAGACAATGAGACTAAAGTAGAGTTTGTCTGGTTTTGGAGCTGAAATCGTATCAGCAACATGATGCTTCATAAATTTTAAACCATCAGCTGTCATGGCTGATCTTATGCAGGTGCTGAACAGCAAGAGTTTGTGCTAAAATAACACCATAATATATATCAGCCTTGGTAAGTGTTGGTCCACACTTTTATCTAGTCATAGCAAACAGAAATAAACAAATAAATAAGCATACAGCATTGTGAACACTCACAAGTAGATACATCTTTAAATAAATACTTGAAAATAAACCTTAATAACACTGACTTTAGTAAATCAATAAAGAACTTTACAGACCCTAGACAGATGGTATTGTCCTACAACATTTCATCAGAAAGTACACTGACATAGCAACATCTCGAAATTTTGGCAAAAGCTTATTGTGAGAGAATCATCAGCTCCAGCTATAATTCAGATTTTGCTCCTTTCCCAACTTCCGTCCACAATCCTTATCTTAAGATTTTTTTTAAGTAGGATCGTTTTTCCTTGGAAACCTCTCAGACAAACAGTACATCCCACAGAACCATGACAGCAACCCTTTGGTACTGGAAGAAATGAGCAGCAAAGGGTAGGTGGGATAGACAGGAACAGCTTGATCCAGCCCTGCTGCAGCCAGAGTAGCCATGTCTGACCATGCCTTTATGCAACTTTTAATGTAAACTAGTTGGACCAGGTGAGGTGGGGTTGCTGGACCTGTATCAAGTCATGCTTTGAGAGTACAACACTCAATTAAAACCAACAAGCAGACCCATCACTCCATGCTGTACATAAATAGTTCCAACTGCCCAATAAAATGCTGTTCATAAATACCCTAGTTCACTTTTTCAGACTTGCGTGGAGTATCTCGACAGCAAAGGTACATCACTCTTTGTAGGACTCATTAGCTTATTCAGCACTATTCTGGCACTGATGCTCCTTCCAGAAGTGTAGATAACATCATGGTGCAACCTCAGGCGTCTACCCTCACTCCCCTGCAGCTCCCAGGCTCAGCCAGCTGCAGCCCAACACTATCAACAGAGAAGAGACACCCAGTAGAAAACATTTCATGCTCACATTACCATTTTGTGTCAAAAAAAGAAATTAAACCTTGAAATAATGGGAATCAGACGACTAAACAGATCATTAGAGGTAACCAACTTGTTTACAGGTGATCATGCTGGGGGAGATACATGTAAAACATACATGCACCCAGAGTATTGCAAGAGTGGGTTGGTTTTAGTGGAGTTAACATAAGTTGCTCTTCAAATAATAAGACACAGAAAAAAATGAAGGTTAAACTGAAAGCTTTATTAAAATAAGAGCACACTCTTTAAAAATGTATTCTTATATAATGGCGACGATGCTCCAGTTCCAGAGGCCTTCCAGCCCCTTTTTAATATGATTGAATAACAGACCTTCTCTTCTTATAGCTTTACAGATTTAAAAATTTTAATTTGAATGACTTCACGTTTTTGGACATTATCTGAGGGTTAGAGCTGCAGAGGCCAAAAGGTGACAACTTCCATTACATTGTTATCATTGGCAGCTCATGCTGAGAAAGTGGCTCCAGAAATGAAAACCTCAGGGCCACATCTCATACCTGCCCCTCAGTTAGCTGCTGGTCCCTCCCACAGAAATCTGAGCTCATCCCACTAGTAGAGTTAATGATTAAAATACAACAGCAGTGCAAAACTACAGCCTAAGAAATGTTGTTGGCATCAAAAGAAAATCTCTACTTTGCTCTCCTTTTAAATACTTAATGTTGAATGCGGTTCTTGTCAAAATTGTTGGAATCACAGCTCTTTTACACCCAGGTCAGGCATCCTGGCTGCAGGGCTGGCAGAAACCAGGAGTTCCAATGGAATGGCCACAGGAGTAGTTTTGTTTATCAGGCTGGTCCAGGACAAGTTACTGTATTTGCTGAACTAAGCACTTTTGCGTTGCTGTAGATTAAAGAATTATAAACTCTCTTGTAATTTAAGAACTAACCTCTGATTTCACAGAAAGCAATAATTATTTCATTGTTCTGGTAATGGGACCAAGGTTTAGTCTTAACAGGTTAAACCACAATCATTAACTGACTGGTATCCATAACAGGAAAATCAAAGGATGATGAGTAAGGTCATATAGGTGATTTCTTACTCTGATTTAGTCTCTGGGAATGGGTTTGAGCTATCACAGGAGTGAAGAAAGCAGCTTAGTATTTGTAGATCCCCTTCAAGCCCCTTCCAGTCACAGCTATGCTGGCTGTACAGGTTACTGACCCCAGCCCCATCAGCCTGTCCTGCTGCTGCAGCTCACCGGCTCTTCCAGCCCACTGGCAGAAGGGCCTGTATAGCCACCTCCCAGCCTTCCCTGGCAAAACCAGCCAGGTTATCTGAGACTACTTCTTGAAGTTTTTTGGTTCATTTTGACAGAGATGGGATTGGAAGCAATTACACCAGCAACTGGGCAGCAGGCTTGTGGGAGAGGTAGCCCTCACTTCAGCAAAGGGATGGCTACAAGGAGCTGGGAGCTGCCTGGAGGCACCGACCTCTTCAACTGGCCCCAGTGCACCTGGAAAGTGTGTCCAAACACCAGATAAGTCTCACTGGGGAAGCCCAGTTTGAACTAATTACATCACAGGCAATCATCAGCTGATAACTACTGTTGGATATTGTGGATCAAACCAGAGCTGAAATTCTCTGTATACAATAACCAAAGCTCTGAGCCAGCTAGCTCCATCCTGTTAAAGCTGCCTACACATGCACGCATGTACATTTTCTCTCACTTTTTCCTTTGTCTTGCACCCTGAGCTGTAGTTTCAGATCCAACACAGGGCAGGCTGAGCACTATATTCTCTGCAGTTACCTGAACACGTAAAGAAACCCACCTCTAGCTACGAGGGCCAGGAGCATCAGTGATGGTAGCAAAATAAAAAGGTTGATGCCATATTTTTCTAACCCAGGCAAGGCAAAAGCACTTCTATCGTAAAAACCTTAGAATATATAGCATCGATGAGCATAATACGTATTATATTGGTAGGCTTATTCTTTTAAGATAAAAGCACAGGGGCTCTTGTGAGTGTCTGCAAAGCAGAGTACTTAGCATGGAAAGATTAAGTCCTGATTGTGCAAGAGGAAATGGGCCATTCTTTACTTTCCTGTGGCATTACAATTGCCAGCCCTAACTGTCTATCACTTTCTGAGTAGTAAATGCCTGTTTCTTTAGAAAAGACTCACATCCATTCGCCTTAGCAGTTTCCTTTTAAACTTTCAACAGAATAATTAGCCTAAATCATACAATAAAAGTTACATAGCATTTTAGCGGACAAGTAACAATGGCATTACTTCTACATGGCCAAAAGTTCTAGAGAAAGTAATTTTTTTAGAAGGCTCTAAAATTCAATGGTAAAAGTGAGCAGCAGCAAGAGGTCCAGTACCCAGAAAAGAGGTCCTGGGTGATGAACTCTTGACAGTCTCACCTGTGACACACTAGGAAACATGTACAGAACTTTAGCAGCTGGGAAAAATGCAGGCACCTCTGAGTTGGGAAAGTAGAAAATATCCACAGGTTTCAATATTAGTTAGCTTTGCTAAAAATGCTTTTGCCTGCCCTGCCCTCGAGTTGCTTAAAGCTCTACGTAAACAGAAGAAACAAAGGGTTATGTCCCGCCCTTGCTCACCAGCGCCCTTTATCACGTGAAGAATGCAAGGCTTAGGCAGAGGGTCTTATCACTTGACGCCTCATTGTTTGGGACAAGATAAAGAGGAGAAGAGTATTGTCTCTACAGCCACGAGGGAGGATGTTACTTAACTGGACCTGAGTCATAAGATACAAGAGATAATGACTAGTCCTCCCCGAACTGCGCCTGCTTAATAGACTGTTGAATATGACTTTCTCCTCCCAGGGGAGGCATAAGTCTGAGGTAATGAGACATGCGATGCATGACGTTGTATGACCTGTAACATGTAAGAAGACTGCGCATGTGCAAAGGAGAGGAGACCTAATTTACATCAAGAGCAGGAGAGTCTAATACATATGTACCAGGCGGTTGAGCAATCCTTTGAATATGTACGTTTTACTGCTTTAAATAAGAGGCCAAAGCTACGGTGTGGGGTGCAAGCCTCCTTAAGGGTACCTGACCCTCGATGCACCCAACTCTATAGAGCTGAAATCACAATAAACAGACCTGCTTCACAATCAATTTTGATTGTGGAGTTTTTCCACACATCACCTCCCCAAAGAATTTAACAATGTAACCTGCTCCCCAATGAAATTAAATTTAAACTTGCATGTGTGCTGAATCCAGGTTCAATACCTCAGTAGTGCCAAAATCTTTGTGGATTTTTTTCCAGCTTCAGCCGAAGTCAGTAGAAGGCACGCAGACTTGGACCCCAAGTCTCTTCCGCAGACATGAGCCGGAATGCCAGAAATGGTTTCAACCAGGAAGTCAGGAAAACACAGAGCACCTTTTCAGTAATTACTAACAGGGCCCTATCGCTGATTTAAACCTAAGGAAAATCAGCTTGTAAGATGTTTGTGGTTGCTTGTGCTAGGAGGGAACACAGCAGGCCATGAGGTCACTCCCTAACCAATGTCATTTTAGCTGTGCTTTTTAGCTTAAATTTTAGCTTAAATTTACTCTGAGTCCACAAGCAACTCACATAAGCATGTGCCTATAGCTTTGCAGGGCAACAGCTTTGATTCTTCTCTGCTAAAAGTGGCCAGCAGACTCACACAGACTTGAACAGGAATAAGATAGCCCTAAGTTACTAAATCAAACAGTCATTAAAATACTTGCAAAAGAAAAAAAATTTTTCAAGGAAGCAACTAAAATAGCCATAAAAATAGTTTTAAAATTACCAGTAGTTTTATTAAATAGAAATAATTTCTTTGTTTAAATACAAATGCATCAATGTCTAGCAACATTTTCAAATCATTTAAATGTCTCAGGAACTTAAGATCATCAGATGTTTTTGCAAAACTTTTCTTCTAAATCAGATTGCAGAAAAATCTGTGAAAGTTTCAAGGCATGGATGGACAGATGGCTGAATGGGTTTCTTTTCTGCATTACTTGACTGCAGCTTCTCTCTCTATTAGCTGCCTTTTTTACTCTCACTTTTTTGGAATAATAATAAAAAAAAAGCAGTACTCAGACACGCAGCCTCTTCAAAGCTCCAGTGGTTAGCAGGGAAATACTTCAGAGATCAGGTGAAATGAATTCAAGACAAGATAAAACGGTCTTTGGTTCTGCTCTGCTACCTTTTACTGAAAATTCACTGCAGAGATGTTGAATCATCTCCATCCACACTGTGCTTTGCTTCTTGCAGGCATTTTTCACAGATCCTTCCTGCCTCCTTTGTCTCCTAGTGTCAGACATGGTGATTTACCATTGGTCACTGGCATTAAGGGTTTACTACCAGTTAGGACAAATGCAAGAGAAAAGGAGTCTGCTGCAAAATAAATAAAATATTGGCAGGCACCTTGTAATAAAGAATAACAATTAGGTAATAAAGTCAGGGGAAAAATGGGGAAGCACAGCTTCTGTTCGCTTGGCTTACAGGAAAAAACCAACAATTTTTATTTCAGATCAGCTAAAATCTCTGCTTGAAGTAAACTGAGAATACAATTACATTCAGGCAACTGGGTTCTTTATCTTTTTAGAGAGAAATCTCCTCCCCGGACAGGACAAACAACAAAATATGAAAAGAGTAAAAAAAAAAAATTTATGAAACAATTAATAATCAAACAGATATAACTGTACAAGACACTAATAGAAACTACTGTTCAGGGACGAAGACAAACACCAAAAATGCTGTTTTTATAAAGTGTATGAAACTTCAGTTCACTTCTAGTTACCCTCTTAAAAATAAGTAAAAATCATGTCTTGAATATAATAACTCTGATCCCATTTAGAAAATCTAAATCACCACTTTTCAGAGAATTTGAAAAACCTAGGAGTGGTATCTGCATTTGTAAATTTGATTCCTTCCTTTGGGGACTGTAGCTAGTTTCTGTATTTATGATGAAATAGATGGCAGAAGAAATGAGGAATATATAGGAGAATTATGCATATTTTGAAATCATGTATTTTACCTAAAAAGCAGTTTTGTTTTCTTCATTTAATAGTGCAGAGATCCTCTACATGGTATTGAATTTTAACGCTAATAGTGAGCTAAGAGAAGCATGTAACACTAACTGTTAAAGCCCAAAAGAACTCAGCCAAGCACAGACACTGCAAGGGCCTGAATGGAGCATTAGATAAAATCTAAAAAAACAGTTATTTTTTTAATACTGTTGGACAATAAAACTGAAATTACAGATGATACTGGGTTCTGTTCCAACCAATATCATCACATTATGGGACTTTCTGATAGTCTTCAAAACATTTTCTGATGTTTCAAGGAAGCATTAAATAAAAATGGCCAGTGCTGATGCGCCATTAGTAAGATGGCTGTTATCTTCAGGGCAATTTATTGTGCTCATGATGGATTTAAAGTGTATTTCCTGAAAGATATTCTCCATAGTGTCATTCAAGAAAATATTCCAAGTGAAGAAATTTTGGATTTATGAAATAAGCACTGTTTCTCTAGAGCTATCATCACTCATGGTTTGGGCTCTTTTAATAAGCAAGAATGAGCCAAGAATTTAGTTTATTCTGTCCCTAAATTAGGTAAAAAATCCCCACCCTTTTATTATATAATTCCAAGGGATCTCTGTAAAGAGAGGTTGCTCTGGAATTCAATCACTTTTGTTGTTGTCAGACCAATCCTTGACATACTTTCAGCATAGGCGCGACTCAAGACAGAATCAGAAATAATTTCCAAAGACATTTTTGAGGCAGCCTCTTTGTTTCAAAGCACAAAAGAGCTCTTTCTTTTTTTCTGTTTATTCTAAATCAGCGTGGACATGAACTTCTATGTGTCAGATCCTTTCCTGACCAAAGAATTGTTCTAGTCATGTCCCTTTTATGAGTACAGTTGTAGCCAGAGGCTCCTGCACACTATAGCCAAGCACTCCCTCAGGTCTGTGACATCCCTCCTGGGAGGATGCTGTGATGTTCTTCCCAATAACCACTTGCTTCATTTTTCCTGTAGACTACAGGAACTACTGCTGAAGGCTACCACTCTGGGCTCTGCTGTGGAGACAGATCTGAGCCTTTTGTTCAGCCATTGAGTATATTGTTCCTATTTTAGGTACTTTTCAAATTATTTCCTAACAGCAGGAAAAGCAGAAAATGGAGACTGCAACACATGGCACGTGTATATCCACTTTCGGTCCCCAGGACCCCCTTTGCAAATGAGATCTTGTACTTTATAGAGCTTTGTTTTCCCAGTAGTAAACTATTTAAATGAATAACCACATTTAAGTCACTCCAGGGGAAGAGACAATTTAAGAAAAACCATCCAGGAATTCACGGTAAATGAGATGCTGCCTCTCCAAAGGCTCTGTTCCTTACCATCACGATGACAGGCTTGGGATTGGCTTCTAACAGAGAATACTAGAAAGTTGGGAATTTGCCCATTATAACTTAAAATTAAGACGGTTGGAATGACACAGACAAAAAGGGGGCTTCCTCCCCCCCCCCCGAATAACCATGTAAGTATCTTTCACAGTAAATAAAACCCGTAACTACGTTATAAATACTGACTAAGTCAAAGTAGTTAAAAGTTATGTTTTTCTTTAGAAAATGGAACCATCTGATTAATGTGCAATTCTTTGGCACATTTAGCTATAAGAGATTCTTACAGATTCTGTACTGCATATTGATCACAGAGAGGTGGTAGATGCCTCGTGCCTGTTGGTGTTTAAGAGGCATTTGAACCACGCCTTTAACAGTATGCTTTAACTTTAGGTCAGCCATGAAGTGGTCAGGCAGTTGGACTCGATGATCAATGTAGGTCCCTTCCAACTGAAAGATGCTATTCTATATCTAGCTTTCTTTCAGATGTTTAAAATTTTCATTAGAACAGTTATTTTAATGCTGTTATTATCATTATATATTTATACTGCAGCTGAAGTCAACAGTGAAAGTGTTATTGATTCCATATCTGGAGTTCTGGGATGTTAGCTTTAAGATGTGGTTTGCATCCACAGAGGCATCTACTCACAGGTGTTCTACAGGCATTGACACTAACCCGTCTACTCCATAGCAAAAATTAAGCCTAGTGTTCGCACAAAATTCTTAAAGAGAACTAACTACTTTTGTCAGGATCTGTCCATTCAGCTGTTTGAATTGCTACAATACAGAGGAAACTGCAGTTTAACAGAATCCAAAAAGTAATTCCAAGGTGTAACTTGGCTTTTTATCCTGAGGGAACAAATGTAATGCTCATGGAGCACTATCTAAAAACAATCAATCTGTACTGATGCACAGAAAAGTTTATTTCAGTGGTCACGCACACTCCCAGTTGCAAAATATGTTTAGCCTGGAACATTAAGTAATACATAAATATCTCTTAGGAACTTTGGGAAACCTCTCCGTTAAGTGATGATTTTCATGACCTCTGTAGGTCTTGTCCCTTCAGCTTCCTCTTGGTAAGCGTGTAGAGGCACATGTTAGGCAAGAAATGAGAATGCTATCTGCTGCAGTGGTGAAGTGCTTCAAATTAACCCAATGGCTTAACTTTCAGTTCTGGTTGTTCTAAATTCAAAAGTCAGCCACAATGAATATGTTTATTTTTGATGGAATCAGTAGTCATTACTATTGCATTCATCAACCGGAGGCATATCAAGGACACTGAAGTATATTAATTGCAACAGGTTAAATCAGCAGTCATCTCTGGAATTATTCCTTTTATTTTCATTCTTGAACTAGCTGGCCTTGATGTCTCAGATTAAATCACTTCGATAGTATTTTATTGGTATTTTTAATTTATGCCACTATTCTGCTAACATCCTCCATAAATGATCAGGACTAATTTCCATCTGTGGACATTTCAGAAAGACTCATTTATTCTTTACCGTTTACTCTTCAAAGAGTGAAGGTGCTTCTACAACGGACTGCTAGCTCTGGAAGCTTGCCAGCCTTACTACAATTTTCAACACCATTCATGTGAAGAAGAGTTGGGTAGAGTGAATAAATGCATGCCAAACTGGCTACAATTCCATGCAGGAGGTCCACTGAGATTAAAAAAACCTTGTAGGTCAAATGTAAGTAATGCAAAGAGTCCTTCATTTCTGTACTTTCAAGGTTTTCATTACAGCTCCCTTATCTACCTAACTGAAACCCCCCTTGGTACAAGCAGAACTTCAAAAAGTAGGAGCTCTACCTGGCATAGGTATAACATCTTTCCTTTTCTGAGCAACTACTGACCTGCTGGCCCTAGGGCCAGGAAGAAACATTAATTATATTCCCACTTATAACAGCATCAATGGAGAGGTCAAGTCTTAAATAGTACCATAAACAGCTTCACACAAATCAAAGCCTCCATCTTTCAGAACCTGTTAAAATTTTTAAGTAACACATTTATAAAATCTATTTTCTGTTTGATTGTGGTGGGAATTTGGGGGTGTCGCTATACCACTACACGTTATTTGAAAATCAAAAGAACATAATTTTACACCTAGACTAGAGTGCTTGTCTGCTGATATACCATAATCATCAGCTAAGGATTCAACAGCCTGGCCAAAGTCAAGAGCCATTCTTGCAATTTAAGAACCTTTTTGATGCTGCCATTTCACTGACCTTTCTTGTCTGCTTAATGTCATGCAAGCCAGTGAACTGAAGAGTAAAGTTCAGCTAAATCCAAAACTGTGCTAAGAGCTCTATACATGCACTTCCTTCAGTTTGGTTTTCTTCCTCTCAGGCATGACAAATCACTACAGTACTCTGAATTTTACTGATGCAAAGCAGTCACTTGGATTATCTTCCAAATTAAAATGAACAGTACTTTTACGAAATGAAATTATTACCCTTCTGGTTTCTCTGAAATAAAGGTGAAAACAATTCAGAAATGCACTTCAGTTCTCTATGCTAAAGCCACTCAGCCTCTCCTGCCAATCACCAAGAAGAAACCTTATTTGAAGACCTCCCATGTCACATATAAGCACAGCCTATTCTTTGTCAGATATGGTAACTGCAGGCACAGCACTGCAAATAGCTACCAACTGGCAGAGCAACCCTTCTACATGTACCCGCCTTGCTGCACATAAACCAGCATGACCGCAGGAATTAATTGTCAGCATCACGTTATGCCCAGTCCAGTAAACTGTATAGGTACCCTTGCCTTTTTTCAGTGGTCATGACTTCTGAAACGTCCTTTCAAAGAATAAAGCAAATATGATTGAGTGAGTTTAGAGAAATTAAATACTTGGCTACTATTTTATCAGGACATGCTAGTCAGATACTGGATTAAAGTAAACAAAACTCTAGAAAGGAATTTTCACTCTGAAACATTTTTGCTGATATTCTTCTGATTCAGACATTTTAGGAGGTCCGCAGTCTAGTTACCAAAGCTGCAGAGGGCTTTCCTCAAAGCTCATAGGCCATTTTTTATAAAAATGGTCATCAGCTAGGACTTTCTCTGCATGTTTCTTCCATTGCTGACATCTAAGTCCTAAACGTTGCTGGGTGTACCAGTGTGCTAAACTTTAAAAGGTCCAGCAGTACCAAGGGAATCAATCTTGTAGCTATGCTTTCATTCAAGCTTGTTCAGCTTTCAGTCCACCAGGACCTGAGGGTCTCTTCTCCAGAGCTGTCCCCCAGCCTGTGGTGTTACAAAGGGTTCCTCCTTTCCAGGTACAGGGCTTAGCATTTGTCCTGATCTAACTTCAAAAGGTCAATCAGGTCAATGAAAGTTCTACAAAAACTGCAACTGATGAATACCATACATTTTCTTTCTTGCTTTCTTCTGGTTAAGTCTTTGCTAATGTTATCTACTCTAATATTTTTTTTATAATCAATTGAAATTTTTATTTCTAAATTTTGCAAAATAGCAAAAAAGTACTTCAAAATGAGAAACAAGCCCTTATTATTCCAAAATTGTATTTTATATAGAACAATTCCTTATTTAAAAATTTGTTCACAGCTCTTGTGAACTTATGCAAAGATTCCTGTTCCTTAGTGAGGGAAGAGTGACTGGGACCCAACTACCTGTACAAAAAGAAAAGTAAAACAAAAATATTATAATGAAATAATTTCAATAGCTCCAATCAGGAAAACAAACATTCAGAAACTTTACTTCTCAGTTCTCCTGCAGCATTTTCAATAAGGGTAACTTAAAACAGGAGGCAACCAGCCTATCATAAAAACGTTTCATCAAAAATTTACATTTTTGGGTGTTTGAGGCTTTAGTGAAACCATCTGAAATTTCATTGATTTATTTCTGCTTCATACTGCTTTTATCTGTCCGTACTTACATACCTGGGCTTGAATTTGAGTTCTGCTTTGGGGCTGGAAAAGACAGGCGTGGGGTGAATCAGTAGAGAGTTTGGTCAGAGTGCTGTTCAGATAGTTTGTTTCAGTGAAGGAACTTCTGTTATACTGGAGCTACAATACATTGAAATATTACTGTCAGCACACGAATATTCTGATATTTAAGTGAAAGAATCATATTCCATCTTCTCTCCCACCCCCTAATCCAGTTTAAAACAAAACAAAAAACCCCCAAAAATACTTATCCATGAAAACTTAACCATTTTAACAGGAGTCAGTAAGATGTTCCATCTTCAGTATAATAGGATAGAGATAATCCCCGAAATTTCAGAGAGGTTTGCAAATCCTCAGGAAGTTGAAAAATAGGAGCCCATGTCCCAGTCTCGGTGGGAATTGTAACAGCAGAATGGATAGAAAAGAAGATGCAATTATTCCTCCCCTGTTTGAAAGATGGCATCTGTCACCTTTGGAAAGTGTATACACTACCTACATTTTCATGAGGGAATTCAAAGCTCAGAATATCAAAAGTCACTTTTGGATTTCGGCTTCCCCAGTAATCACAGTTCCAGGCCAGTATCAAACATCCCTAGTCCAGGTCAGAGACCAGAGACCTTGTCTCTCTGTGTCCTCATTGCTGACCCCAGACGAGAAGGAGAAGCTCTCGGAAGAAAAGGCTGCACAAAAGTCAGTGGGCTTCCGTAGTATAGTAGTTGACTCAAATACCAAGTTGTAGATACCTCAGATTGGATGCTCAAAACCAGCAAACCTCAATGACAACAATTTAACTCTATTCCCCCTTAAAGAAAGATAGCAGTACCAACCTCTCACACATGCAAATACATTCATTTTTATTTGAAAGACACATGAAATACAACAGTGAAAAACAATACTGAAGAGACCAAAGGAATTAATAATTCTCTCTCTGTAACAAGGATTGGCTAGCCAGTAATGAGGGGGGCCCGACCACATATAAGAGTGAGAAGAGTTTTGCATAGCTATTTTACACATGTACAGGACTGGCGGTGCTCACTGACTGGGAAAATGCCCTGTGGCAAAAAAAGGCTATGACCATGTAATTAAATGCCCTTATCAGGACGGACGCACACACAGGAACTAAGTTAAAACTGCACCAGCAACCTTAATTATGATTTTTTCCTGACTTTGCAGTCTTAATCACATTCTTTAACCTAGTTCTGTATTTGTAATTTCAATGTCATTTGGCAGTGGCACTATGAAAAAACAGTCACCATGCTACAAAATTAACTTGACCTCAGCAGAGAAGAGAAACATAAGACAACACATTTAGGTCATAATTTTTGTTTTTTTAAATAGCCATAAGCCTAAATGAATCAAGAGTGCACACAAAAAATTAATAAAACCAGAAGCACCTGTACATCTGCTTTTTCAGTTACTTGTTTCTTTTCAAAACACACTTTCATTGCTTACCTATCCCACTTAGGTATAGTGTCTTCTGGGCTTCTAACTTATCCATTCTTGGTTCCTGCATTATGTACCTAGGGTTTTGGTGAAGAGCACAACCAACATACAGATTTTTTTTAAAACCCTAGTGAAATAAAAATAGACTGTTTGATTCATCAAGGATTTATTTCCCAAACGGGACTTAGATTATTTACCAAGTACAACTGTTCTTTCAGTACAATATAGTGTTAATACTGATTGAAAGCCCTACATACAAGTTAGAGATCACGGATCCCCATCCTTGTCCTGGGATAACTAATGATGGATGGACATTTCTGAAACACCCCTAACCACCCTGAATACCATCTGCAAGAGCGTCAGAAAAGGGTCGTAACTACAATCCCTCATACTTAATGATATCTGAAACAATGAAAAGAACAAATCTTCACATTAAATTTTGCAACAATCTGGAGAGGAACTTGGGCTAATGGCTTCAGGTACAAACGGGCATGTCGAGATCTGAACAGGAGCTACACTATGTGACCATTAAAACAGCCTGCAAATGGAAAGCCTGAGACATTCCTTACATTACAGCAACTGGAGCGCAGAAGTACATGGAGATTGACAAGGGAGCATTTGAAAAGAAGAGAAGGCAGCACATGAGCACAGGACTGGCAGAAAAGCAGACTCAGATTGGAAACTGCTGCAGGATTTTTCCTGCTCTGCTCAGGACACTGCTATATATTTTTTGCAAAGTGGACTGAAAAGACATAAATAACCCATAATGGGAACAGGCCAAGGCTATAGTATCGTGGCATGATTTCAGATCTGTTTAAGAAAAGTCTGAATTTACAACTTGCAGTTATTTCCTTCTTTCAGTATGAATTATATACGTATCTGAATTTTCTGAAGGATTGGGAAATTGGTGATTGGCTTATAGGTGGACAAGAGATTCTCTAAGAATATGTATAAAAGCAAAGGGCATTTTTCTTATCTTTTAGTCATCTGCTACTGCCAGGCCTATAAACAGCTTTAGAAATTAATTTGATTTAAGTCAAAAGATGGATTGCTTTTAATATATATATATTGCTGTGGCAAGAATCCATTCTGAGGCATCATCTGAAACATACTGAAATCATAAGAAAGGTTTCTAAAGGCTTCACCGACACAATGGGCGAGTCCCTCAGTTTTTGCCACTGCTGGTGTCCAGAGAGAAAGAGCAGAACGTGCTCAGTGTAGACCTCAGGTGGGAATCTAGTCAAACTAGTAGTTGTCTCATCTATTTCGTAGAGATGTGATCATGTGTGAAATGTGTGTGTCCCCTCTGGCTGCTCCTTAAATTTGGGCTGTAGCCTCTGAGGAGTGGGATGGGAATATATTTCAAGCTGAACGGCTGACTTTATAAAGGAATAAATTATTCAAATTAATTAAGCTTTGTATCTTGTTGTTCCCCCCCCTCTATGAATTAACCAGGAGCAGCTTATAAGTTTTATGTTTTCATATAAATTACAAATCTATTAACTATTCATTGAGCAATTTCTGTAAATCAGACCTGGGCCTATATAGTCTGATCCCGAGCAAGTTGAAAAAAAATCCTTTACATTCAAAATGTGCACTTTTATTGGTTTTCGCCAGCTGCAATTATCAGGGCTTTTGTTGTTTGGGGCTTTTGTTTTCTCTTTTTCCTATTACCTGAATGGTTAAACACAAAAGGATAATTCTACATTTGA
>NW_010390431.1:5087-5396 GCF_000710305.1 Buceros rhinoceros silvestris | reverse complement strand
GTGCCCTCGCTTTCACCGAGGGGTGGTGGGGAGGGAGGATCTGCCGGGTCCTTCGGTGAGTGTGGGATTCCGTCCTGCTGGAACAGGGTTTTGCAGGGATGGTTTGGTATCAACACGGCACATCCCCAGGGCGAGGAGGCTGGTGGGCTGCTGCAGGCTGCCGGAAATCGCGGGGCTGTTTTACATAATCACAGGTACTGGTGTAAAAAAGGCTCAACTGCTCTGGCCCAGGTGTGATACTGGGGCACTGGAATGTCTCCTCCGTCCCGTGGATCCTGGCAGCTCCAAAAGCCTCCAGGCAGGGGGGGG
>NW_010390431.1:4255-4589 GCF_000710305.1 Buceros rhinoceros silvestris | reverse complement strand
GCGGGTCCGGGTCTGTTCCACCTGGAATGCCTCTGTGAAAGGAGAAGCTGGCTCCAGGGAGAGCTGGCCGAGAGGGACTTCAACTCCAAAATTAGAGCTTTTGGGACAAACTTGGCCCTTACAGGGAGCTGGAGGGGGCGGAGGGCAGTTGGAGCTGGGCACTCTGCGCTCGCTTTGTTCAGCGCAAAGCGCTTGTCACAGTTCTTTATTTTCTTCTTGATCCGCTTCAAGACGAGAGCTTTGATCCCTCGCTGGGGCTCAGGGGGCTGCTGGGTTTGCTGCGGAGCCCCTCGTTCCTCCTGCTGAGGGCAGGGGCTGCAGCGGCTGGACCGGA
>NW_010390431.1:1462-4106 GCF_000710305.1 Buceros rhinoceros silvestris | reverse complement strand
TTACTCAGTTGCTGGGCGTCGGGGGAGGAACCCTGCGCCAGGCCAGGGGGGTGTCGCGGGGTTTTACAAGGCTGTGGCTCCCACGTTAAAAAAAAGGAGGTGTGGAGCCTGAAGCCGAAGGAAAACCAAACTGAAAGAGCTTGTTGGTGTCTCTGGGCTGTGAGTCAGTGCCTGCCAGAGGCTGGAAGCGGGGCGGTGTGTCAGGCCTTTCTGAGTGCATCATGACCATTAACCCTTTCTGAGCGTGCCTTTGTTCTTTTGGCAGGATCGTCAACTTTCAAAAAATCGCTCACCCCTGAGGTAAGTTTCTGGCCGAGGAGCTGTTTGTTCCCTGGCTGGGGGAACGTGTTGTTTCAGAGTCGTTTGCTGTTTCCCTGGTCTCGCCCCAGTTAGGGGTGACTGGGCACAGTAAGTTCAGCGAGCTGCAGGGAACCCTGGGGAGCATTTCTCCTTTCTGAGGAAATCCACGTGAAAACCCAGCTTGGCCTGGACTCAAGCAGTTCTCACCAGCAATACCCCACGAGCAAGACGCTCGGCTCGTTTGGGCTGAGAAACCCCGTTTAAGAGCCGCGTGCGTTTGGAGGACGATGAGTCAGGCGAGGTCCTGCGGCATGAATCAGAGCAGAACTCACCACCTTCCCAAAACGTTCCCTCAAAGGCTTGGCCTTACTGGCAGCGGACGCGGTGATGGGCTGTGGCCGGTCCAGGCTCACTCGGCGCTGCCCTGGTTGTGGTGATGGTGATCGGGAAAAGCAAACCCACCCGGCTGCTCTCTCCCCGAGGCGTTCCTCTGGAGTTCGCTGCCTGGCTCAGGCACACCCCAGGCAGTCGGGTCTGGGAAGGTGTTTCAGTGCTGTGGCTGTCCCCGAGGCCAGCTTGTGCCTCGTCCGCCCCTCACACACACGCAGGGGCCCGGGGTTCCGGCGCGGGCTCCACCTTTGAGAAGAGCTTTGTAGTTCTGGGCACGGCGGGTTTCTCCTACTTGGTTCTCACCCTGGTTTTCTGCAACCCTAGATGCCAGGTTCCTCCGGGCAGCCAGGCTCACAGACCATAAGGAAAGGGCACAGAGGGGTGGACTCCACGGGCGAAACTACCTACAAGAAGGTGAGTGGCCGCCTGCACAACTCATCTGACTGTTTGCATTCTCTTTGCAACGGGCAGCGGCATGTCCCACGAGGTTCCCTGTCAGGCAGTCACCTCATGGGCTGAAGGTCTTGACGGAAGGGAATCGAAGGGCTGAATACTGCTGCTTCACCCCTCTCAGCCTTCCAACAGAGGGGTTCTCTTTAGACTGTGCCCTTCCCCAGCCCTTCCCCGCCCCTCCGGGCCTCCCGGGTGTTTCCCCTGCTGTCGGGTGCAGCAGTTTCTATAGATCTTGTGGCACTGCTGGAATTTGCCTTACAAAGGGGAGATTGTTTGGGGAGCTTTACAACCAAGTACTTTGCGGATGCCGCTTCCTGGGTGTTGGATTCATCAGACTGGGCCGGCTTTCCCCCGGGGTGAGGTGGCTGCTGGGATGTGGAAGGGGTGATGGCTTGACAGGGGCGTTTCCCCTCTCTGTGTGAGGCTCCAGGCCAGAGGCACCTCCATCGGTCAGGATCCAGGGTGGAACTCCACTGCTCCTGTGCTGCTGCCCTTCCTGAGACTCTCCTGTCTTCAGGGTCGGGATCTGGCTTTCAGCAGCCCAGCAGATTTGGGAGGAGGTTAATGACAGCAACAGTGAGAAAAGTGGGAACCAGTGGGAAATGCTGGAGGTGTTTCTTTCAGGGGTCCCTGGTGGGACCCCAGATGGGATTTATCTGGGGGTGACACTCACGGACAGTCTGTTTTCTGTCCCCTCCGTTTCCGGTGGGGTGAGTGGTTCATTAGAATTCTGTGGGCTGTAAAAGCGGTTGTGAAAAGGCAGGCAGCTGCTCAGCTGCTGGTGCTGGCGAATGGCAGAGGAACAGACCTGCTCCTTGGCAACCCGGCCCCTGCTCGCAAACAAGGGGCAGGCTCTCCTCGGTGAGGCCGTCCTGGGAGCTCCGGCAGGGCCAGGTGAGCTGAGCTGAGAGGGCTTTCGCTGGCGAATGGCAGAGGAACAGACCTGCTCCTTGGCAACCCGGCCCCTGCTCGCAAACAAGGGGCAGGCTCTCCTCGGTGAGGCCGTCCTGGGAGCTCCGGCAGGGCCAGGTGAGCTGAGCTGAGAGTGTTTTCAAGCCACTTTAGAAGGCAGGGAAGGAGAACAGGGCCCAGCTCCTTCTCCTTCCTCTCCCGATAGAGAAGGAAAGCTGAGGTACAGAAAGGACATTGTCAGCGAGCTGGAGTTACGGCCGGTTTTTGCTGCTCTCCTCAGGGAGCCATGAGCAGGTCTTGTTGCAGCTACGATAACAGAAAACCCATTCAGAGGGAGAAATGTTCTACGCGGCCTCGTGGAAGATGTGTCAGGGGAAAAAAACGTGACCTGTTTGTCCCCCGGATGCTGCCAGACGCTTTGATCTGCCGCGGTCCCTCGCGTGTGGCAGGGCTTTGTTTAGCTGAAGGGAACAAACACAGGCGAGCTGGATCGGGAGCCTGGATCTCCCGCTGGGTCCAGTTGTTTTATGTACAAGCCAAGCGAGCTGCAGGGCGCAAATCCACCCAGCACCTGCTCCGCCGCCTCACC
>NW_010390431.1:0-1320 GCF_000710305.1 Buceros rhinoceros silvestris | reverse complement strand
CACCGGCTCGCCAGCCGCAGCGTTTCCAGCCGGCTTGCCAGCGCGGCTCCGCGCCCCGGGAGCTGGCGGGCCGTGTGACATGGGGGTGCTGGGCAGTTCTCGCCCGGGCCGTTCCGGGAAGGCACAGCCCATAGCACTAGTGGTCTGAGATGAGATGACTTGGAGGGCTCCTGGGCGGTAGCTGTCACCGGAACACAGCCCTGCATTGTCCCGGCAGTAGGCGCAGAGGCTGCGGGGTCTGTGTCTTCTCCTGATTTAAAAACACCGGTGAACTCTCTGGGTTCAAGAGCCCTGACCCACAGAGGCTGGCAGAGGAGCTCGGTAGCATGAGCTGGGGCAAGCGCTGGGTGCTGACCGTGCCCTTGAGAAGACCCAAGTCTGTGTCCCAGCTGGGGAAGGGCAGGCTTCAAAGCGTGTGGTTCTGGGTCCCAGGTGACAAGAGGCGTGTTTATTCACAGGGGCAGCAGCTAATCCGTCCCTGGGTGTCCCTGCTCTGACCGCAGGGCGCAGTGAAACTCAGCCCTTTTAAGGGCCGGGGATGGTGATTCCAGTTCAAGTCCTCTCCTGCTGGCACACCCAGGGTGTGGGGAGGAGCGGGATGCTGTCAGGGTGTTCTCCAGTGTTCCCAGAGCCAGGGCGGTCTCAGGGAGCTGGAGCTGAGGTGTGAAATGCCCCAGCCAAGGGTGCTGTTTGAAACTGGGGGCTCTGTCCTCTTCAACTCCCTTCGAGTCTCTCTCCGCACCGCTGCTCCACTCGCTGACTCACTTGCTCTGCCCCTCCAGACGACCTCCTCTGCCCTGAAGGGCGCCATTCAGCTGGGCATTACCCACACAGTCGGCAGCTTGAGCACCAAACCCGAAAGAGATGTTCTCATGCAAGATTTCTACGTAGTAGAAAGTATTTTCTTCCCCAGGTGGGTGCTTGTGTTCCTCTCTCTGGCGCTTTGGCAGCGGGAGCAGCACTGGTCCCGACCCTGCCTGTGTCTGAGGAACCCCCCCAGCGCAGGGCGGTGGAGCGTGTGAGGGGGCGCAGGTCCCGCTGCTGTGCTTGGCCCAGCCCTGGCTGCTGTCAGTGAGCGGCTGCTGGAGAGCCCAGGCTCTTCCCTGCCCACCACTGCTCGGGCAAGGCTGGCCGGCCGTGTGGGTGCCTACACGTGTCCCTTTGGGTGGGTGCTCCCTGCCCTCCCGGGGTGCTGTTTGCTTTTAGTGGGTGTTGATTCTAGGGCGGTTTCTTAAGAAACTTTTCAAATACTTCTCTCTTCTCAGCGAAGGGAGTAACTTGACCCCAGCTCATCACTACAACGACTTCCGCTTCAAGACC
>NW_010390430.1:0-203 GCF_000710305.1 Buceros rhinoceros silvestris | reverse complement strand
CGCGTGGCGCGCGGGGTGCGGATGGCCCCTCTCCTGTCCCCCCGCCCCAGTTCGCCTTCCAGGCCTCGGTGACCAAGACGCCGCTGCAGCAGCAGGAGCAGCAGGAGTCACCCAGTGCCGAGGCTGCTGCGGGTGGGTCTGGCTCACCCCAAACTGGGGCTGGAGGGGGGCTGGGAGGGGATGCAGCCCTGCCCCAATGCCCT
>NW_010390429.1:5215-5424 GCF_000710305.1 Buceros rhinoceros silvestris | reverse complement strand
AAATCAAATCCTTAAAGCCCTCCGAGTGGCAGGTTCAATATTTGCCATGGATTTGCACTGAGCCTCTTGCACAGCTGAGGGATCCTGTGGCTTCTGCCCTGTCTCCCCGCAGCTGGTCAAGTCTTCCGGGGCTGCCACAGGGCTCCGCTCCCTCCCCTCTCGCACACTCACCGAGTGTGGCCAGGCTCTTGCTGTGCTGCTCTCGGCCT
>NW_010390429.1:2584-4084 GCF_000710305.1 Buceros rhinoceros silvestris | reverse complement strand
ACTGGCTCCAGGCTGCTGGCACAAGGTGTTCACCAGCCCTGTGGTGAAAGAGGTGTGCCTGGCCAGAGCTAACCCCAGCTCCCCGTGTCCCTGTCACTTCGTTTCTCCCTGCCAGCACAAATGACGTGTGGTGTGGATGAGTTCCGGTGCAAGGACTCAGGCAGGTGCATCCCAGCACGCTGGAAGTGTGACGGGGAGGACGACTGCGGGGACGGGTCCGACGAGCCCAAGGAGGAATGCGGTGAGCAGGGGCTGGGGCTGGGGAGACAAGCCTAGAGGGCGTCCTGTGCCCCCCACCCAGTCGCCGAGGGTCAGGCTGCCCCCTCCACCTCCCTGTCTGCCTGGGGCTGGGGGACGTTTAGCTGCTCCTTTTCCAAACCGCATGGGCAAGGCAGGGTGGGAGGGGGGCTGGCAGAGCACCGCGCTGCCTGCCCTGCCCATCCCTCTCATGGTGGGGACAGCGCTGATGCCAGGCCCTGTCTCACCTCCCCCCAGACGAACGGACCTGCGAGCCCTACCAGTTCCGCTGCAAGAACAACCGCTGCGTGCCCGGTCGCTGGCAGTGCGACTATGACAACGACTGCGGGGACAACTCGGATGAGGAGAGCTGCAGTACGTGCCAACTTCAAGTCTTTGCTATCCCGAGAGCCGGGTGTGTGGTGGAGAGGAAGGAGAGCGAGTCCCCCCAGCCCCTCTGCCTGCCAGCGAGGTGGGGACCACTGAGCTGGCTGGGGCTGAGCCCGGGGAGCTGCCTCTCCCCTGGGACAGAGCACTCCTGACTCCAGCGGTCTGGCGACACCGGGCCCACAGCCGGGCTCAGCTGCTGGCTGCTCAGAGGAGAGCCCCTAGTGGGACAGGAGACAGGGAGGAGATGCCCCGTGGGGCTCAAGGGCACCTGATCCTGCTCACGGGGGAGCAGCTTGGCGCCAGAGCCTCGCCCTGTGCTCCGGCCCCAGCCTGGCAGGCAGCACCTGTGAAATGGTTTGGCCTGGGAAGGCAGTGGGGACACGCGGAGCCTTTGGGAAGGGGAGCTGTGGAACCCTCTCAGCCTTGTCACAAACTCGGTCCTGGACCAGAGTGCCAGAAGGTGGCTGATGCTCAGAAGCTGTGGCAGACGATGGAGGTGCTGCCCCATAATGAGTTACCACTTGTTCGTGGAGCAGTGCCAGCACCCGTCCCGCTGAGCAGCAGAGGACTGTGACCCCAAGATGGTTCTTGGGGCTATGCTGCTGGCAGGAGCCCGGTCCTGTCCCTCCCGAGGGGCCCAAGCTGCCAGGGGATGGCACCGGCTCTGCCGCCAGCTGCAGGGGCCCAGGCAGAGCCAGTCCCTCGTCCTGCCGTCAGCAGCCGCCCTGGGTCCCTCTGTCTCCCTGCAGCTCTCTAGGGTGCAACTTTTTTTTCTTTTTTGTTGATTTCACGTCGTGTTTTTGAGTTTGTGCCATTTCACCTCATCTTATGTTTTTCTCCATTTTCACACTGTCGTTATGGGGCGCTCAGAGG
>NW_010390429.1:1803-2266 GCF_000710305.1 Buceros rhinoceros silvestris | reverse complement strand
CCAGCCCCAGCAGTCCCCGCCGCTGGAGCCGCAGTCAGGGCGGGTCCGACCCTGCTGCCCCCACAGCCGGGCCCTGTGCATGGCTTGTCCTTGGCTCCAAATCTCCAAAGTCCGTCCCCGCCTTGACCCTTCCTGCCCCATCTGGACACCCCCTGCCCCCCTCTTCCCCCACAGTCCTGACGGCTGCTGCGCTGTGGCCGGAGCGGCTGCCTGCCCCCACGCTCCTGGGGCACTGTCCTGGGCTGGGGGCAGCGCCGTGTGCCACCCTCCTGCAGGTCCTTGCTGCTGGCCACGGCTAGGGAGGCGGCAGGGAGCTGTGTGGCTGGTGCAGCCTTCGCTGGAGAGTGACGTGGGGGACACGTGCAGCTGGGAGGCCACCAGGAGCGAGTCTGCTCGCTCGTAGTTCCCCCTGAAAACCCCGTTTCCCCACGGGGAGCTGGGAGCCCTGGAGAGGGAGGGGAAG
>NW_010390429.1:1448-1788 GCF_000710305.1 Buceros rhinoceros silvestris | reverse complement strand
TCTGGCAGTTCCTCTGGCTCTGCTCGCAGACCCGCTGTCCCCAGTGCCACTGGGCCTGGGTCTGTGCCAGCCCATGTCCCCCGAGCTGCTGGCCAGGGAGACCTTCCACCCTCGCCTGCAGCCCGCGCTCAGGGGACGCCCTGTGTTCTCTGTCCCCAGCACCCCGGCCCTGCTCAGAGAGCGAGTTCTCCTGCGCCAACGGCCGCTGCATCGCTGGCCGGTGGAAGTGCGATGGGGACCACGACTGTGCGGATGGCTCGGATGAGGTATGGTGCCTTCACCCTGCCCAGCTGTGGGTGTGGGGACAAGTCCCACCCGGCGTGCGGGTGTTCCCCACCCC
>NW_010390429.1:1003-1398 GCF_000710305.1 Buceros rhinoceros silvestris | reverse complement strand
ACGACTGTGCGGATGGCTGGGATGAGGTATGGTGCCTTCACCCTGCCCAGCTGTGGGTGTGGGGACACGTCCCACCCGGCGTGCGGGTGTTCCCCACCACCAAGCAGGGGCTGAGAGCCTGGTCCTGGGTGCGAGGAGGGCGGCTGTCCCTGCTGACCGCTGTCCCTCGCCCACCCCCTGCAGAAAGACTGCACGCCGCGCTGCGAGTTCGACCAGTTCCAGTGCAAGAACGGGCACTGCATCCCCATGCGCTGGCGCTGCGACGCCGATGCCGACTGCATGGACGGCACCGACGAGGAGAACTGCGGCACCGGGGGTAACGGCAGCACTGCGGGGCACCCTTGGGGCTGATCCTCTTCCCTCCTATGCCCTCGTGTCCCCTGTGTCCCCACTGT
>NW_010390429.1:495-770 GCF_000710305.1 Buceros rhinoceros silvestris | reverse complement strand
CGGCTGGAAACAGGGGTTGAGGCCCCAGACAGGCGTTCTGGCAGCACCGGCTGACATGCCTCCTCCTGCCCCGCGCTGTCACAGTTCGCACGTGTCCCCTGGACGAATTCCAGTGCAACAACACGCTGTGCAAGCCCCTGGCCTGGAAGTGCGACGGGGAGGATGACTGCGGGGATAACTCGGATGAAAACCCCGAGGAGTGCTGTGAGTGATGCCGTGTTGCCTTTCCCTGCTCCTGGCCCGCCCCCTGCCTGCACGTGTCTGCCTCGAGCACC
>NW_010390429.1:0-213 GCF_000710305.1 Buceros rhinoceros silvestris | reverse complement strand
CAGGCAAGAGAGCGGAGTCGCAGAGGCTGAGCCAGGCGTGGGGCTGGCGGTGGGGAGCGGGACAGAGGGGACAGGGACTGGGCGGGAAGAGCTGACCCCCCTGCAGCCGGGCCAGCCACCAGGCGGTTGTCTTTGCCTCAGTCTCTTTGCTTCAGTCTCTTTGCTTTAGCCTCCAGAGCCTGCTCGCCCTCGTGGGACGGGCGTCCCCGGAGA
>NW_010390428.1:0-941 GCF_000710305.1 Buceros rhinoceros silvestris | reverse complement strand
GGAGGACGTCACCAGCCCCTGGAGGCCACCAGCCCGTGGAGGACGTGGCTCCGTGGAGGCCACTACGTCATGGAGGATGTCACCCCATGGAGGCCACGACCCCTGGAGGACATGGACCCATGAAGAACATCGACCCACGGATGATGTGGCTTCATGGAGGCCACCACCCCGTGGAGGACGTCAAGCCCTGGAGGTCACCACATCATGGAGGATGTCACCACCCTGTGGAGGCCACCAACCCCTGGAGGACGTGGCCCCCTGGAGGTCACCAGTCCATGGAGGACATTGACCTATGAAGAACATCGACCCATGGAGGAAGTGGCTCTGTGAAGGCCACCACGTCATGGAGGACGTCACCCCATGGAGGCCACCACCCCAGTGAGGACATTGACCCCTGGAGGACATGGACCCACGAAGAACATTGACCCACGGATGACGTGGCTTCATGGAGGCCACCACATCATGGAGGACATCACCCCGTGGAGGTCGTCGACCCATGGAGGTCACCAACCTCTGGAGAACATCAACCCCTGGAGGCCACTGCGTCGTGGAGGTCACCAACCCCTGGAGGCCACCGCGTCATGGAGGTCACCAACCCCTGGAGGCCGCTACGTCATGGAGGATGTCACCCCATGGAGGTCACCACCCCGTGGAGGATGTCAACCCATGAAGAACATCGACCCATGGAGGACGTGGCTTCATGGAGAACATCACCCCATGGAGGCCACCACCCCATGGAGACCCTCAACCCAGCAGCCATCTTGGCCCCCTGGAGAAGACCTGCCCACCCTCCCCCTATGGGTCCACCTCATCCACGAAGCCCTGGGAGATGCCACCACGATGCATGACGTCATCGCACCCCCCAGCCCCACCCCGTGGAGGCCACCACGTCGTGGAGACCCTCAACCCGTGGAGAGAGGCCACCCCCAGCGGCCATCTTG
>NW_010390427.1:2104-2477 GCF_000710305.1 Buceros rhinoceros silvestris | reverse complement strand
TTTGCGGCGTCCCAAGCGCCGCCAGCGCAGTGGTTGTCAGCGCCTGCGGCTCGGGAGGGCAGGCAGGAGTCCACGGCGAGAAAAGGACGATAAATCCCAGTCAGAAATTTCAGTGCTCCGAGCGGCTCCGCGCGGCTGCATTGTTCTTGTTTCTTTACATCTGTTCAAACGCGACTCCACGTCAAGTACGATCGGTGAGGTCGGCCTGGAGGAGCACCTTTAATTCCGCTGCTCTACGCGGTCAGCGCGTCGCCCCCCGGCTTCTCCACCCCGAGGACAGCGCCGTTCCACGCTCGCATCCGAGGGGGCTGCCTTGGGGAACCTCGAGGCAAGAGAGAACGTCGTTCCGCCGCATCCCTCGTCCCCGACATCC
>NW_010390427.1:0-1907 GCF_000710305.1 Buceros rhinoceros silvestris | reverse complement strand
GAGTGGCCTCGGCCGAACGGAATCGGAACGCATGCATTCGGGCTGCATATTGCTACCAAAATGGAATGTGGGGACAGGCTGATGCACCTCGGGCTCGAGAAATGACCAAGAAAAAAAAAAAAAATCAAGATCTAAAGGGTGATATATATATCTCAATGCTATTATTCATAAAAACCTTGTTTAGTAATAAAAAAAATTGCTTTGTTTAAATATGAATATTATAGTCTGCTTCTCGTGGTTAGGAAATCAAGAGTCTCTCGGAAAAGCAGGTTGCCTCTTTACTACAACTCCATGTCCTGAGCCTCGTCTTCCGAGAAGTCGGACATGGAGCTCTCGGACGAGCTGTCCCCGGTGCCTTCTTCCTGTTCTTTTAGTGCTTCTTCTGTTGCATATTTCTGGATGTATTCTGGGTGGGACAGAAAAGAAAACACACGTGAGCAGCGGACACTCGAGGGGCAGAGGAGGGGCGAGTGACGGCTGCGGGCCGGTTGGGTCACACCACCTTCCTCACCTCACGGGGTTACCGCACGGCTCGGACCATCGATGGAGACCTTAGAGACGTGCAGGACCCTCGGAAACGAGCAGGATCCCAAGGCTCAGTGTCCCACAAAGAACCTCCGCCCTCCCCGGTACCTCACTTACTGGGACAGGGTTTGGTTTACTGCCAAAGCAGGAGGTGCCGCGGTGACCTAGCGAAGCCTCAACGCCATCGGGATGTCCCTACGGAGCCTGGCTTTAAGGACCGGAGATCTGAGAGTTTAAACCAGCCGAACACCCACTGCTGAAGGCAGGCTGAGCGCCAGACTGCGTTTCCAGGCTAAAATCTGCATAAGCCAAGGGTGAGGAAGGATGGACGGAGAAAGCAGAGCGGAAGATGACTGCAGAAGAGCTGCACTTCTCCTTCGGAAACAAACAGAGCAGAAGCTCCCTGCCCCAGCCCTAAAATAAGCTCGGCTCTGCCCCCAGCTCTGCTGTCACAGCCCTCCCAACCCGCCTCCCGCAGACGAAGCCGTGGAGGACCCGCAGGGAGCCAGGCCAGCGCTGCAGGACACCGACAGATGCCGTGTCTCACAGCAGGGTCCGTGCCACGCTGGCTCTAGGCCCCCAGATCAACTCCTTGAACTTCAGCCAGGGGCGAGCGGGGAAACTGGTTTACTGGGATTCCTGTGGGCAGGTGAAGGAGCCGCTGCCAAGCGCACTTGGGCAGCTTCCACGGTCCAGATACACTCCTGGAACTTCAGCCGGGGGCGGGCGGGGAAACTGGTTTACGTGGATTCCTGGGGGCAGGTGAAGGAGCCGCTGCCAAGCGCACTTGGGCAGCTTCCACGGTCACCTCTGTGCAGAGGGACACAGCCAAAAGGCAACAGGAAGTGAACGGGATCAGTCACACTGGGTCTGACAACCCCTTCCCTTTCTTCACAGCTGCAGGAGGGTCCCACAGTGTCCCCTCGGGATCCAAGGTGTCCCCGGCAGGCAGCTGTCCTTCAGCCTGTTCCTTACACGCTCACAGGGGTGCAAAGGGAGCAGAGGGGGGAGCTTGGCACGAGACTGGGCTGAAGAAGAGGGGCTCAGCCGCAACTTCAGGTCTTCCTCTTCTGTATCTCCTCTTCTCCACCTCACACTGAGGAGCGGCTGCACAGCGTGATGTAACCCCGGCAGCTCGACAGCACGTCGTCCACAGCGCAGGTCACGCGCTTTCGGGGAGGAGAGGGGAGCCGTGCTGCCGTTGGGGAATTTCAGCTGCAAACTGGTTATCTTCCCAGATACCAAGGTACTAAAACACGACAAAGCCTCCCCCAGAGAGTGGAATTAAAAACCTGACCAGAGGGAACAGCGCCGTCCCTTTGTGCTCGAAGAACCCCAGAACAGTTTAGGGTGGAAAAGCCCTTTGATCCCCTCGAGTCCCC
>NW_010390426.1:23497-55651 GCF_000710305.1 Buceros rhinoceros silvestris | reverse complement strand
AAGTTTCTATAAATCGCCTGTTTAATGACAAATCAAAACTAGAGCAACTCAGAGACCAACAAGAAATCCGGTACAAAGGCTGCTCCACGCTGATCGCAATCAAAACACTCGAAGAGCTGCAGTCCTGGGCAGGATCACAAACAGGAAATCGCAGCCTCATTTTAAGCCAGATTCCAAGTTTTCAGAGAATCTGAAGGAAAAAACCCCTCTGGTCTGCAGTTTCTGAATTAAAGGTAGTCCCTGTTTCTCAACACTGATTTCCTTCCAGACTCCCTACATTTCTAAGCATCATTCCCTTTATGCTCCCACAACGCTAGCTGAATCCTCTCGACTGGTCAATAAATCAATCTGCATGTCCTAGCAGTCTGATGAGAGAAAGTCACCAAAAAAAGGGATGTTTTGAAAAGGACAGCAAGGCCTTTCACACTTAAAGGCACGCTCGGTCAAGCAGGACGAGAGGCTTCTCTTCTCTAAGGACAGCACAGATGGAAGTTCTGCAGCTCATGGCAGAAGCAGCACTACTTTTTCCTGATCAATCAGTGAAAGAAAAGCCCATTGTGCAGCACCAGCGGGAGGACGAGCACTGGTCTCAAAGCCATGATGCCACTGGATGAAAAGGCAGAAGCCGCCAGCGTGCCAGCGAGCCGAGGGGCCTGGCTCTGCAGGCTGGGCGTGTGGACTTGTGTCCTTTTGTCCTCCGCTCCACGCCACCGCTGCCACGCTGTCCCCTGCCACGCTGTCCCCTGCAGCAGAGCTCAGCCAAGGGCAGGTACCTCCGCTTCTCCCCCCATTTCGAGCACAGCGTTAAGGCAGCATCCTGCCTGCCAGCCCAGCTGCTGGAAAACAATCTGTCACTGCACACACCCGGGCAAAGCTGTTCCGGGCTAAAATAATTCATTTTAATAGAGTTTTGCGAGCAGGAATTGCCAAACACAGCAGCATAATGCAGAAATATTTTGCCATTAAGGGCACCTGCCTCAAGAGGTTATTTCAATAGATGAAACTAGAGTCAACACTTTGACTCTTTTTGGGAAGGCAGGCGGTGGGGAGCAGGGGTGCAGGAGGCAGAGGCAGCTGCGCTGCGAGCTGGAGGCAGCCCCCGCTACGCTGGCACCGCTTGCTGGATCCAGTCACCAGCACGCTGCTCCGCTTTCTCCCCACCAGTTAACTTAAATATCATAGACAATCACTGTACTTTGGTGGCAAGGTTAGCTCCCCGTTAGTGCTCTCAGGAATTCCATTCAAAGGAAAAATGGGAAAAAAATCTGCCTCTCCACCCTGTTCCTGATCCTTTTGGGAAGCAGAGGCAGGGAAAGCAGCACCACGAGCTCCCCTTCCCCTTCGGGGGAACATTGTGGGGTGCCATCGCACCCCTACCTACATCGCTTTCCACGGCAGCACTTACAAACAGGCTGTAGAAAAATCCCACCGAAAGATCTGTAGGACTCGTAAGTAGTATGAAAACATGATCCATCCTAAGGGAAGGAGCGAGGGAGAGCGGGAGGGAGCGGGAGAGGGAGGGCAGAGACTGTCATCATCCCCGAAGTGATGTAAGCTTCTAAATATAGCACTGGCAATACAGAAGGAACAATAAAAAGGCACCATGGATTCAATCTCTCCTTCGCTCTCGCACTACCCCAACCATCTTTTTTCAGCTGTTGTGTTAAGCATGGAAAGGTCACCTCCCATTTGCAGCGATTCAGATTTATAGGGTTTGTAATACTTCCTTAAATACACGGATAAATTACAGCCCTCTGCTGCAGATCTCTGTCTGTCGGTGCACGCTCCGCAGAGCCGGGCAGCAGCATGATCAGCATCGCAAACAGGGACAACAGCAGCCTGGGGGGAAGGGGGAAGCCCCCTCTGTTACAGACTCAAACAAAAACTTCATTTCTACCGTTTGAATCGAGATGATTCATATTACGCTCCTCCCTTCCTTCCTGACATCTCATTTCAGCAAGGGGTGGGGAAGCTGGGGAAGGTACGAACCCAAAAATCCCTGGTGACGAGGAGGAGCGGACACCGACCCCAGAAGAGTCAGTTTGTGGGACTGAACCTGCCCAGAGAAACCGAGAGAACAAATTCTCTAATACCCCACAGCAAAATTTTCCGAACACGTTTAGAATTTGCTCACTAAAACCTCAGTCAAGGCTCAGACTGAAATAACAGCCCAAACCTAACACAGATCTGGCCGTAATTTCCTCAGCTGCCACCCACCACAGAAGCCAGTCACAGGCTCACGCTTGGAAATTGCGAAGCCCACAAACGTATATGCTCATTTTCATCCCCGAAAAGCTGGTAAGAAAGCCCATACACAATACCTCTTATTCTTCCCTCTTTTACAAAAGCTGTCTCAAGTCAAAACAAGTGTTTTAAGACTATTTAGAACATAAGGTACCAGCATCCTCCTCTCAAGAGAAAGGCCTCTGATTAAACGACCTTGAGAACAATGCATTAACTCCATAGATGAGGTTAAAAATCATTAAAATGCCACCTCCAATATTTCTTCTGTCATTTTCCTGGAGTATTAACACCAAACTGGAAGCCTGAAAGCAGGAAGGGGGGAGGGATCTGACTCCTCCAACCAAATTTCAAAGTTCTTCTAGAATCAAGGGTGATTTTGAACAGTCAACTTCAATTAACTCGTGTCCAGGGCATCCAGCTTCAAGAGTGTATGTGACACGAGTATCATCTCAGGCATGACATCTCATGAACATTTTTTTCCCCTAGAACAGACCCATGTCTGCAGGCACCAGGCTGACTTGCCTGGGCTCAGGTGTAACTCCACACACAGGCATCTTAGCTGTCCCTCGACCCAGGCTGGGACAGGGGTGGGCAAGGCACTGGTAAAAGTGTTCCTGAAGCGTTTACTAGAAGGATGACCACAGCACACCACACAGATCCCCAAGTCTGCCATGCTGGGGAAGGCAGCACAGACCCTAGAGCATCGGCTTCCCTCCACCGAGAGCAGAACTGCAGCAAAAGGCCAGTTATCCTCACACAACCTGAGAAACGGATCCTATCAGGTAAGGCACCGTGTGGGCCAGATGCCATAGGGACACTCCACGGTGACAAACCACCACTGTTAACCAAGCTTCAAGGGAAACCAAATCAAAATCATAAAGACAATACAAGTCAAAGTGGCTACGTCACCTCAGACTGAAAACTGCCATGATGAACACCACAAACGCTAATACTCAGGGATAACAAGTAACTCTGACTTGCAAGAACAAAGTAAGTATCAACACAGAATTAAGCTCCGGCGACAGTCCCATTCAGCCAAAGAATTAATCAACTATCTCATCTGTCAAATACATCCCCATTAAGGAAGTTTCCACATAGCAAATGTAAAATTACAAATGCTGTTAAATGTCATTAGATAGCAACCAGCTCTATGCCAAACCCAGCGACATCCTTCTCGCTATTCTCTCGTACACATAGTGGTTTCCATGCCAAGTTTTTCAAGAAAAACAGGGCATCCAAATGCTCCTATTATGCGCTGACATTTTCTGATGGTGATTTTAACTAAGAATTTCTCAAGACACTCTCAGTCTCTAACCTGGCCCAGGAGGCTGCCAAAGAATACGACTGAGATGATGTGCATTTCCATACTCTGGAGAACCATTTCAACTTGAGTACAAAGCTGAAGACAACACCACCGCAGCCCTCTGGAGAAATCCTTCAGTGGTACGTGACATTCAGCCTGAGTCAACCTTACAACTCTTCAGGCTGAAATACAAAACGACCCTTCGCACGACTACTTGTAGGGCGGGATAAACCTAAACCTAAGCAAAAGGTTGAGTTGCCTACAAATGAGACAATCTGGCTGCTACACGGCAGTAGAGCATGTTGAACAGAAACAGCCCAGATGGAAGGCAGGAAATAACAGATCCACGCACACTACCATCTCCCTGCATGCAAGCAACCAGCTTGCTGGCTACGACCCCGCTGGTTTTCTACAAGGAGCCACTCAACATGGCATTTCAGAAGAGTGACACAATCGTGTTAGAAAGGAGGATGTGACAAAGAACTGTGACTCACACACACCAGGTTAAGTCCCCAAGAAGCCTGAAATGCCCTTCTCAGGTGCCTTCTACCATGAACCACTTGAGAGACATGGTATCATCGTGAGCAGTGGGTACAACCCTTCCACATCATTCTCCATCCAGTTTTCATAAAAGGCTACTAATGAAGAATTAATGACTTTGGAACTGCCACCCAACTCCTTGGGGTCCATCAAAACAGAGATTAACTTGCTGAACATGCTACATAAAATGTTTTCGCAGGCGTTTTCCAAGGAACTGCGTTAATTTCTACCATGGTGCAAATTTATGTGCCTGGTGAAAAGAGGAAGAAGAAACCGTAATTGATTATTGTGTGGAGAACACATTAATGACCCTATTTTTTACTTATTGTGCATATTAATTTCCAACACATCTAGAATTTTTGAAAGGTTCTTTTGCCTCCAGCTGCCATGGAGCAACAGGAGGCACAACAGGACATCCCTCCCACAGCACCAGTTAGGTCAAGGTCTTTTTCTCGAATTACCACGCAGACAAGAACAGTTCTGCTGCTCTGCTGGGGAAGGGGAGGGCAGCACACAGACCTGCTGAGGGACAATACCGCTGTCATGGGGCTGAGCCTCACCCCGGCTTTCACCAGCGGCTGGGGAGGAAGCAGCTCTGCAGCTGAGCCGGGCAGAGCAGGAAGACGTCTGTCTGTCCTGCAGCCCAACACGGTCCCATTGCCCCTTGCCATGGGCAACCAGAAGAGCTGTAGGCTACTGCCAGCAGCCAGATCTGAGTAAATACAGGTGCTCGCTTAAAATAAACCCTCCTGAGTTTCAGTTTGATGCAGTTTCATTTGTGCATCGCTCTGAAATGCTGTTAAACAGCTGTGCATGTCACCTCCGAGTTGAGGTGATTTCTGTAATTCACAGTTTATATATAATCTGCTTAGCAAGCCTGCAAAATTTTCAGGGAAACTCCTGAATGTAAGTTCTGAGTAACTACAACCATTTTCATTATGGATAAACTGGAGTTTACATGTTACATATGGTTATTTTTAAAAGATAAAATTTTAATCTGAAAAACAGAGATTTGAACCAAAGGGCCACATTTTCAGTAAGTATTTTCTTATTTGGTGCACAGCCTATCCGAATTGTGGCTCTCTGGAAGCTGCAGACGTTTATTAATCGGTTTGGGAAGCACCGGTGCTCTATGGAAATTCCTCGGAAGCCTTTTAACGCGCAGCAGACTTTGGGGACTGGTGCCAGCTGGGCTGAGCAGGGCAAGCTCAGGGTGCTAAGCACGGGTTCCCAGGTGGGCTGTCAGCAGGACCCTGCCAGAGGCTGTTCCCAGTTCCAGCGGTGAAGCAGCCACCTCTGACATCCCTCATTAACACACCGTTCACCACCGAGCACCAGCCTGGCACTCATTTTCCACTGCAGAAAGCCGGGGGCTCCAGCCACGTGCACTGCCCTCTCCTCCAGCACAGCCCTGACACCGTCTGCTCAGGAAGTGAACGTGCCGCAGATGCAGCTTCTTTCTGATTGCAGAAGAAAAACACTTGACACGGCCGGAGCTCAGCAGAGCTGCACACAAGGGACTGGCCACACGGACCCTGAAAAGGTCCTGTCCTGCCCAGGCACCTGGCTGGGGACGTTCCTGCGGCTGCTCCCGAGCGCTGGCAGCCTGCGAGAGCTCCCGACCTGCGCCTGAGACCAGAGGAAAACCTCGCGTGGGACAAACAGCGTCAGGAAGCAGGAACTCGCAGCACCTCTCTGCCTCACACGACACCTCCACAAAGCTACCGACGACATCAGCCTCTGCATCCGCCAAGCACACAGCGAGACTCGCAGATTTCTGCAAGACCCAAATTTCCTCCTGATCCGCTACATAAAGCTCCAATTCTGTCAAGTGTTTTTTTACAAGTGTCAAAAAGAGGAAGCGCGGACATAAACACATTAAAAAGCAGCAAGCTGCAAAGAGAAGCATCCTCCAGCTCAAGGACAAGCGATTTTGGCCGCTCACAGATCAGCCACAGCCACATTTCCACCAGCCCAGATCCTGAGCAGCTGCCAGGAGCTGCTGCAGGGTCACCAAAAGGCAGCCAGGGAACTGCTGCAAGTCAGCCCTAGTTCTTTTAGATCAGTAAAAGGAACCACTTCAGCACATTTACCTGGTAGTTAAAACCTGATCAGGGAATTCTCCAGCATCTCAAAGGGAAGGGATTAGGGATGGTAAAGAACCCCATGGGTTTGATCCGGTACGTTGAAATGGGGCTGAACTGCCCACAATTGTGAGATACCCCGCGCTAACTCCAGCTCTGACAGGATTACATTAAGTAATGATCAAAGAACAAGAAACTTGCCACTCAAGCAGTCTTCAGTGACAGACTTCTCTGAAGATAAATGCTTCTACAAGGCTCCAGAAAAATTTTTACATGATGCAAGTATTAAGATACTGTCCATAAAACTTAATATTATAATAAATCTTTTAAACCTCATCATCCTCTTACAACATTTAAAAAAAAGTAAATTTGCATCTCTGAGAAAGGGGACTACTACTACAAGTTTGGTACCGATTTCTTTATTCTGGTCTACAAAGAACTAAGAGCTGAAAAAATTCAAACCTTTGTCCCAGCTCCATAGAAACATGATTATGTCATACAGGCACTGCTTTTAGAAAAACAAATTTCATTTCTTAAAAAAAAAAAAAAATCACAGACAGAGCTGCCAAAAATGTAGGTAGGTAACAAATTAGACAAGTCTTATTCAAATGAGAACAAGGTTTGAGTTTATAGGTTTGAGGGTCATGGAGAAATTTGTATCAAATTGTCAAACCCCCTTTGGTTTTGATGACTGCAGGAAAGGTAAGCACAAAACTTACTATCTCAGGTTTTACTTTTTTAATTGTGAAAATAAACACCTGAACCATTTACTCGCCCATTACTTAATCCAAGATCAAACCAGCAGTTTAACTTTTATAAAGTACCAGAACTACCATTAAACTTTTTTTCCTAAAAGCATTAAAATGAAGAAGGCAGCTGCTGTCGGCCCAGCTGCAGTTCTGCAGGCACCTGCTGCACAGCCACAAAAGTTTGGGACAGGGTTGAACAAAGCCAACCACAATTTGTCATTTAGAAGTAGAGCTGCATCACTTGTTAGGCTGAGGACTAGGCTAAGAACTAGACATGGTAAGTATTCCTCACAGTTATGATAACGCCTGGCTGCTCGACCCTGGTCCTGCCTGGATTCGTCTTGACATTACGGACAGTAACAAGCACCGTGTGCGTCTCCACAAAGACAACCAGACCCCTACAGAAGACCTGAAGGAAGAGCAGGCAGAATTAATACCACTTTCTAATCCACTGAGTAAGAGAATCTCCAAATTACTCCAGCCTCACTCTTCCCCATCCAGCCAGGAGGTCCCTGAGGATGCACAAGCAAAAATGAAAAAGGCAGCTGAGGACATCCTGCCCAAGGACGAAGAGGTCCCATGTAATTACGGGGGTGCTCAGACCTGCCCCAGGTACAGAGCTGGCCACACGTGCTCAGGCTGCCACCACAGCCTTTGCCTTGCACGTGACCCACCACGACAGAGCCACCTCCTCCATCCCTTCAGGGCAGCAGTGCTGGTTTGTGTCCTGAAAAATACATCACCAAATACACCTTTATCCTCAGGATATTGCTGTGATGCCATAGAAGAGAAAAAGGCAGTGCCAGTGGAACCCTGACACGGCTGCTGGGCACCCCTGCAAGTGGAAGCCTGAGTTCGCTCTCTTCACCCACCTCACTACTTCCTTGCATATGTATTGCAAGAACAAATTTGCATCACTTAAGTTTTTTGAGGATATAAACAGAAACATGAACCTGTTCAGTCTGAGTGAGAAGAAAGAACACTCTCAGCATATGTTCACTGTTTTTTACTGGGGAAAAAAAAAAAACAAACCACCACCCCCACCAAACCAACTCCCCAGCTTTAAGCCCTTATTCTGCAGAAGACCAGTGCTCCTGTGAACCAACACTGCTCCATGAACCACTAAAACATAGTAAAGGGATCTAAACAGCAGCCCCCTCACCAAAGAATCAAACCACATGATCCATTCTTAACATTATTTCATTCGAGAGGAGAAAAAAATAATAAAAAAAATTAAGATACCCAGAATAGTGTCAAACATTCTGAAAAGATACAATTAAATTAAGTACTAGGGCTCTTAAGTAAGATGTGTAAGAGGAAGGATGAACTTCAAAGATGGCAACAATCATGGAAAATATTAAAGCATCTGCACACAAATCGTCATTTCTTTGCCAATCACAAGGATTCCTCCAGAATGAGCTCCAGCAATAACAAGCAGGGAGCTCCACGTGATGGCAGATGCAAGCTCATGTCACAGCCTAATGGGTCATGTTTTATGAAAACAAAGATTAACCTTAATCATAAATACTAATCACAGACTATTTAACGTGCAGAGATTTACGTGTTAAGGGGTTAATGGAGATGGCATAGATAATTCCCCTTAAAAGCAAACACAAGAAATCTTTTATTAATTGTGAAAGGGAACACGCAGAGCTGGGGTAAAGCACCGCCAAATTTCACTCTACAGGATCTCCGTTTCTGCAGGAAGCAGAAGACTACCTGTGTCTGAGCAACTGGCCATTTAAACCCCTCAACGGCATCACGTGGAGTGCTCCAACGTCGCACCACCGCCGCCAGGCTCACAAAGGGTCCGTCAGGTCCCATTCAGCATCCGTCAGAGAGCATTCCGCACCACGCTGGGAGCGAGACACAACCCTGCGTCTGCTCATTAGCATTGTGCCAGCCAGGAAAGCAGCCAGCAAGTTTGTAAACAGTTTTCCCAGTCTGGTAGAAAGGCTATTGGAAGCTCTTGTCAACCAGAGTTTCATTCACAGCCCCTCCTCCTCCTCCTGCCCGTTCTCACAGGGGCTGACGTGAAGGGTCACCCTAAGGCCTGTTTTTCAAGACCACTGGGAGCCAACAGCCATGTAGGAGCAAACCCATAGAGTTAAGAGTTAAACCTGGGGACAGAACAAACTGTACCTCAGAAAGTTTCATTATTTTACCAGGTTATAAAGGAATATGGAAAAATAAAGGCACCCGATTTGTATTGACTTGTCCAACAGGCAGCTGGTTACCATGTTTTGGTTCCTTAGCCGTCTGGTGAGTCACAAAGGACTTCTCGCTACACCAAGCACTGTGGGTCTGACACTTCCCAATTAGGAGCTTACATCTCCAAAGCAAGGATGGGTGTTTTGATCCAGGCTGCTGAAAACCCAACAGCTTGCAGATTTTCTGCCAGAGAGGTTCTTATTTACTCCTTGCCACTGAGCGCTTGCTCATCCAGTAACACACCCAGCAGTGTGAACAGGGCTCTTCAGAGCCCTAATTAACGGGCTTAAAAAGCAGATTTCAGAATGTGCTGTTGATTTATGATGTTTACACCATTTCCCATCAGATGCTGATCAAAATATATATACGTATGTTCATAAATGAGAAGCCACCAGGTTTGCAACAAGCAGCTATACGTGCAGAGACACCCAGGGCACTCCATGTCATTGGTAACCACAAAATAAATCCCTATGAAGAGCAATCCTGCTGAGGACATCACTGGTTGACTAACCGCCATCCTGCAAGCGTGCCGCACTGACTGCCAACCTCTCAAATCGTTCAAGAAGCTGAATAACGCGGGCTGTCTTAGACCGAAGGTGCTGAGTCTCTTCTGATGGCCCCCCAGGCAAGCGGCACAGGGAGCACCAGCATCGGCTGCTGCTGGAATTCTCCTCCTGGTGGCACTGAATCCTGAGAACTATTTTCTGTGCGCTTATTCATTGCAACAAACACCGAAGCAAAAGAGACAGATTCTGTCATGCTCAAATTGGAATTTAATTCCTAATAACGCCTTACGCACCGCTGCCCAGAGCACAAGGACCCGACAGCTCATTTCAGCAATAACTAATTCAACGACTTATTAACGATAAACTCCACACACGTGACAGTTCTTGAAACTCAGTGGCAGAGGACATTAAACCCCAAGCAGCGATTCTCTTCCTGTCACAGCAGCGAGACTCTCCTGCTTTTAGACAAACGCCAAAGCGACCTCTACTCGCAGACATGCTAATGCTGTGGAGAGCCTCACCCCGCCACCTGCGAGCCAACAGGCAGAAAACCAGCCGTTTACTCTGAACAGGGGGAAATCATTTACATTTATCTCTAACTGCCCACATCAGATATCTGGAAGGGTATCAACAAAGAGAGGCTTTGTAACTTCTGGGGAGATGAAAAGGAAGATGGGGGGAAAAGAGGGGAGAAATTGAATTTGTTTTTTTCTTGTCTATGCATGAAGACCACGGAAGACTGGTGGACTTCAATGTTAGGACTATTAACATTTGATTTTCAAAGCAAATCGAAGTATCCAGAACAATTCTTTCCAATGAAATAATTTGTCTAGATCAGATATATATCCTGCAACTAAGCAGGAAGCTTGTACGTGAAAAATAATGGTAAAGAGAAACCTTCACAAAAGCCCTGAAACCACAGCTGTACGTGCCCTCACACAGTGCAGATGACACAGTCTGTGATATGAAGACTAGCAAACAAGTTGCTGTTACTCTTTTTGATGCTTGAATTACCACTGTACTACTTAAGCAAACAAACAGAGCCAAGTGCGACAGTGCTGATACTGTACCGAAGCGCTGATACCAACTGACACCATTTCAAACCATAGTTCAAATTTATTAAGGAAAAAAGAAAACCACCAATTCCCACATCTTACCAAAAGAACTCCAGGTAAAGCCAAGAAAAACCAAGAAAGATTATTTCTCTGTCTAGCAAACGTTCAGATTTATTTATAGCATTCAACTGAAAACCCCTAAAAAAAAAAAAAAAAAAAAAAAAAAAAAAAAAAAAAAAAAAAAAAAAAAAAAAAAAAAAAAAAAAAAAAAAACCCAACTCTTTTCTAAGTAGTAGCTGCATCTTTACTTCCACTTCTGGCATTCAAATCCAAACAGGAACAAGAAAAAAGCCTTCTCAGAAATGGCCGACACAGAATACATCTCAGCAGCTTTTCTCAGTAAAAACCTGCTCAGGTGGGCCAAGAAGAGCAGACTCACCGACAGGTAACTGCTGGAGTCCACGTTGTCTGTGATGGTCTGACGCTCGCCCCTCTGGTTGATCTTCCGAAACCTCCGCCGGGACTGCCTGAGCGGGACTTCTCTTTGCAAGATGTTTTCCTCATTGTCTTTGGAGTTCTCCACCTGAAAGACATGTTCAGGCTCCTGGTTGAACATCCAGTTCTTCCATAGCACCGAAAGCCGGTGGAGCCGTATGAAGCTCATGAGGAAGGAACAAACATCAGTTCAGAGCAGTTAAACCGTTCTTGAGAAAACGACTGTGGACGTTTCAGAGAACCACTGCTGCGTGTCTCAGAACTACGTTATTACAATGAGCCGGAGGCCACAGTTTCCTTCCAGGAAACAGGGTTTTTTTAAATGTAAAAAAGGGCACACGTATGCTCCAAACAATGTCACTCACCAGCAGAAAGCTTTTGCGCCCACACGGACCACACACCACCAGCTACAGACACTGCTCCTTCATATCCTCACACAGCACTTACATTTCTTTGTGTATTTACAATCTGATAAAGGCTTTGAATTATATCCTATTTTTACTGGTGCGAGTTTTAAAAGTGCAACTGATTTCTAGTACCAGTCACAGCTAAACACCTTTAAATATTTCAGCTTTTTATAAATAGCTACTTCACCTACGTCCCACTGACCCCTTTCCAAGCAGACTATGAAGTAACTGGAACTTCATTCACACGTTCACGTTAACAATTAGGTAAGGAAAAGCCAACATGAAACCTTTTATCTCACTAGCTGCAATTCCTTTTTTTCTATAAAAAGCAGGCTCATCCTTTCCCATTTCCTTCTGATGTTTTGGAAAAATCTCTCCCAGCAGGAAGCCCAACAGACATGCATGTGAACAGGCTGCAGCCGGGCAAGGAGCTCCCCCACAATATATTTACTGTATCGGAGTTGCTACTGTCCTCGGGGTTTGAGGGGGTTGGTTTTTTGTTTGGTTTGGCAGTGGTTTTTTGTTTTGGGGTTTTTTTGTTTGTTTGTTTTGTTTGTTTTTTTTCAAACTTTCACTTGAAAATCCTAGACATAAGACTTTAATACTGGAACAGGAGAAGAACCCCTACGCAGCCCTCGCTTCACACACTTGGGTAAATTATCTCAAAATTAAGCTTAAGAAAGAATAAAGGAATAAAACCGGAAAGACTTAACAGACAGGAAGAAGAAAGTAACCAAACTACCTACGCCATCACAAAAGCAAGATCACATCTACTCTGCACATCGCTTTTTCCAAACAGCTCGGTCTATCTGAGGTCAGAGGAAGGTGCCAGCAGCTGGGCTGCTCTGGTGGGTTATTAATTCCATAGAGCGAAATACACATCGACAGCATCGGTTAAACACACAGTAGTGGAAGAGGAGCGAACCTCACACCGCAGCGCTGTCAGAAGAGAAAGCAGAAAAGCTGAGCTCTGCTAGCAAGGAACAGCCATGCTTTTCACTAGAATATTACCCCCGTGCAAGGGCACGGGGCAAGGAGCAAAGGTGTCTAGTGACAGCATTGCTATAAACACAGTGGTATAACGATGTAAAAAAAAAATACAAGACATGCAGGCAGACAAAAAAAAGAAAATAAAAAAAAAACTTTTTAAAGAGGCAAGGCCATTTAGTATAATTCAAAACCGTAGTGATACAGGGGATAGAGAAGCCCTTCTTCACCTACAGTAAATACAGATGTCTAGCTAGCTGTAACGCTCCTCCCAAGTTACACAGAGGGCTGCCAGGAGCAAGAACGTTTGGTTTCATACAGCTACTCAACAAGCAAGATGGTGTGGGCTTCATTTTTAGTCCCTGTACTGTGCTCCAGTACCTGAGCTCCTTCAAGAAATGGATTATATCCTTTTTTCTCTGCGTTCAACCTTACAGAATCACAGAAACCAAAACAAGTGCTGAGCTTCTCCCAAATAACAGCGTAACTTGGACACCGCGGGTTTGATGAAGTGGGCGGGCAGTTACTGGAGGACCCTCATTATTATAAAGTCCCGAACTAAATAGGTATCTTAAGAGTAAAATAAAACAAACACTCTGTGAAAGCTGAAGTGATTTTTCTTCCAGAATTCTAACTGAAAACTGAGAGGTGAGCATAAACAGATTATTCGTGAGCACAAAGGCCAAACAACCAACTGCTCGTGGAAACTCAGAACCTGAGCCCACCCACTACCTTCGGTTAGTGCCACTGCTGCTGGCAGAGACAGAACAAAAAGCAGAAAACAAGGAAAGGCCTCCACAGCACACAGCTCCCAGTTCAGCACCACCAGCTCCATCAGTGCTGAGAGGCCGGCCGACCATCAGCTTGTTTGTGCTCGTGATTTACAAGAACATCTACAAATGGGTTTGGAGATGCTGCCCAGCCAGGCATGCCAGGGCTCCCTTGCACTGCTCATCCCTCAGCCGTGCTCTCACCTGGTTCAAACTCAACATTTTTGTTGGCAGAGAAGATATTCTTCCTCCTCACCCCACCCCCCGAGCGGGATGAACATCCTACAGAGCGATTCAGCACCTCTGCGGATGCTGCGAGCCAGGTCCTGGTACAGGAGCAGAGGAAGAACCTCTTGAACAACCTGCTCTAGTGGAGGGTGTCCCTCTCCAGGGCAGGGGTGGGTGGAAGTAGATGATCTTTAAGGTCCCTTCCAACCCCAAACCACTCTACAATTTGATGATTCCCTGGCCCATTGTGGCAGCGGGGAGGACCAGGCTGATCAACATGCCACCAGGCTCCCAGGTCAGATGGAGACTGCTGGCCCAAAGACTTTTTCGTACTATTTCATTTCCAGTCTGTAACAAGAAGTCCAGAATAGCGTATTAATTGGCTAGTTTCTAATCAAGGGTGTTGTTTTAGGAACCTTGAATGCTGGCAGCAGCAGAACGCTTCCCTGCAGCCAGGTGCTCCCATAGCACTTGCTGCCATGTGAAAACTGAGGAAGATGGTAGGACTGTCCTCAATTTCCCTCTGAGGTCCATGCTGGCAATGAAATATTTTCCACCTCCAAATACCATGCTGCTCTTCTGAACTCTTACACTTAGATCTGCAGAAGAAAATGAGAGCACCAAGGAACAACAGAAAGGACACCAGAGTACACCGAGATATGCTGCAATCCTGGACCATTTTCTTAAGTGATAAATGGACCTATTATTAATTCAATAGATTGCTCAGCCTCCAAAAGTATGAGCTACAACGTCCATTCGCACACTATCTGTTATCCTCATTAACTTAAGTTGACCACATTTTATGGCCTTTAAAATGGGTCAGTTCCCAGAGGATTCCCGCTACAAAACTGATTTACATTCTAAAAAGAAAAAAGAAAAAAAAAAAATCAGTCAGCAGCAGAGAATGACAGTGTTCTTTAACCACATTAAAGGAGCTAATTGTTTTGTTTGGAAGATAAATATTCATTATGATTAAACCTCATTAGTATGTTGCAAATTAAAAAAAAAACAGAGAGAAAATAAAGGAATTAAGATACATTAATAGGAATCAATCAGGGAAATGAAGCTCAAGTACACCTTGAGTCGGCGCAGATCACTAGCAAGGTGCATGTTACCACACTGATGCTTTTCTCTCACCCCATTTCAAGACCTAGAAGATTAATAGGATCTGCCAGTTAATAAGTTCTTCAGCTACACTTACTTGTAAAATATGAACATAAAAATAATGATGAAACGACTCTGCTCTTTTAATTATCTGTTTTCCTACAGAAACATACACTGAAATTCCAGAAAATTATTTAAGATACTTTCAAGTGTCTCTATACTCTCATTGACCTTTAACTACAGAAGGGGTTTACGATATAGAGGACAGTTGTGCAGGCTGAGTGTTGGTCCCCAGGAACACCCAGCAGTGTCTGACATTGCTGTTCCTGTATGGAGATACAGGGCAGCCAAACCAACGGCAGCGTGGGGATCTACGCCTGCTTAACGGGCACGTGGCTTCTCGGAACACCAGACACTTTTGTTCCAGCTCTGTTAGCTACCATCTCCTAAGATCCAAGCTGAAAGAGGTCTTCCTCTGTCCCCAGCCACCCTGCTAGGGGACATCGCTCTGCACCAGGGAAAAGCAATCCTAATCTTCCAGCTGCTGGCAGAGTGTGCAGATCAGCCTGGGAAGGACCACGTTACCATCTGTACGCACAACTGAACTCGGCAGTGTCAGTAACTGTTCTGAAGAAGCAGAAGGAAACCTGGATATGGAAAATGTTGACAACTCTCCTGAACACCTCGTCCTTCAAGTTTCACTAAGCATGCTTGTGTTACCTCTCCTCTCACCTAAAATCCTTCACTAGGTGGAACTGCCAAGGCCAGGAGTAAGAGGGCCTGTCCCACCAGAGCCAGCACGGCCGGCGAAAAGCCATGAAAAGGGGGATGGGGTGTAAGCTAAACACTTGAGATCGCAGTCTGGCGTTGCCTGACTCAGGAATGCTCAACTCAGCCCTAACTGGTAGGCTTTTGAAACTCAAGTAAGCATAATTTTAGAAAGAATGACCTAATCATCATCATCATCTACCCATCTAGATTAAATTTACATAGCTATTGCTGTTACAGTAGCAGCCATAGGTATAATTGAAATCAAGGCAATTTTGCTGCAATTTTATAGAATACTTTACAATAAGCTTTCTGCTATAAAACAGAAAGAATCTGCTGAAACCAGCAATAGATTTAAATACATTTGAAAAAAATCTGTCTTACCACAATCATTTCTGAAGGCTCCAATATGATACATTCGCATCCTCGTTTTCCTCCAGACTGCTTGCCAAAACTAGAGTGGGATGGGGGAAAAAAAAAAGCAAATGAAAAAGAATGAGATAAATAGCCTACTTTACCTTTTCAGTAATAAAAATAATTGGCCATGGTACAAGTTAAGTATCCTTAAAACAAAAAAGAACAAAGAAAAATTGATGAAAATTGTGTGACAAATTCTAAGCAGATAGTACCGTTATCATAATTTTTTTAATTTACTCAGCACCTCATTACAACCTGCTATGTAAAGCCTAAATACAAAGAATGTTCTTTTGTAAAACCATTATTACTAGCAGATACTCAAAACCACTCACTGTATTTCAGCCTTGACAAGAAAACACTAGTCAATTTTAATTAAGCATTAAACAGGCTTTGTAAAAACAAATGTACATAAATTCCAAAAACTCTGAAGTACTTCTTTGCACATGGCATGTTTAGTAAGAGTTCCCTCAACTCCACGCTGTCCCTTCGCCCTCCCAGCAAATGGGAGGACAGAGAACCTCTGCTCTAGAGCTGAGCCTTAACTAGTGACCTCTGTCTTTATGTTGCTTCTGGTCCCATCTCATGGAGCACGTCGCTGTGACCAGTTCTGTTTGAGAAATACGTAAAAAAAAAAAAAAAATCACGAATGCAACAAGATATGATGGGCAGTAACACAAGGACCAAGGGAAGAGGCCAAAAGCTATCTGATATGCTTCAGCTGATCAACTCTAGAAGGTGACTACCTTCAGCACACCCAGGAACAGGGGTGACTTCAGGGGAATCAGCTCTGGAGAAGGTTCCGGGCAAGCAAATCTGCCAGCAAAAAAAAGCTGAGCTAGCTACTGCTGGGGGGTGTTACAGACCAATAACCTCTTCCATCACTTCATTTGTGACTGTAATAGCACCTGGAATGCTTCACTGATGAAGACCTGTTAGCTGGAGTTAGGTACGCTCGACCCACCCAGCTCCACTGAGCTCAGGTGACAGTGATTCCATACAGACGTCAAATTAAAACCAACCGCCTTGACGAGCAGCATTATGGCTGGATTAGCAGTTTGGTAGCTGTAGCTGCTGTGTTACAAACTCTGTCCGTCAGCAGCAACCACGCTTTGACTCGTGAAATAACTGGGGAATGAGTTAACCCAAAGCAGAAATTAATGTGTGAATTAGGAGGCTACGACAAGTGTGGAGACAGATCAAGAAAAGTGGGTCAGCTCCATCTATTTTCACTAGGGTTACATTGGGGAAGGACACCCGACACTTCAGCCACACAACACGTGAGCTACGTACATGGTCGTCTCAACAGCAAATACCCACTGGAATGCCACCACGTTGTAGAAAACATCTTAAAGACTCGCACTTATACACCACGTGCTAGGGGAGCACGCAAAACCTTCTGTAGGACACGTGCGTTGTCAGGAAAGGAACTTAAACAGCTAAACCAGGATGTCATTCTAGGGAAGCTTCAGATTATTCCCACAAAGAAATTAGTGTAATTGCGTGAGGATGAAGCCTTGTCATTAACAGGGGCATGGCAGTTTAAACCATCAAGTTTTGATTTTGTTAATGGTCTATTGAAAAAATAATTAAAAAAAAATATCTTTAAACTACATGATTGCCATGGAATCATGACCGACAACAGTTTTCTCACCTCATGCTAGAGCAGGCCAGAGAAGCACAAGTTTCACACAGAAAACTGGCATTTTCACACATCTAGAGTAAGCAACTCATAGCTAAAACTTTCCTGCCCTCCTTCATGCTTTCTCCAGGCATGACAGACTTGAGTATTTGCAATACACCAAAAAGAACGGCCAAGCCACTCCCCGCTATTACAGCAAAGTCAGCTGAGTTCAGGAAAGACAGCAATGGCATTTTTCACAGCAGCTCTAGCTTGGAGGCAAACTCCAATGTTCTGATTTCTTTACAACCCAAAACCCAGTGAAACCAACCTTGCTGAGCTACCACTCACAACTGAAACAAAAGAAAGTTATAGTTCTGCTTCTATTCCATTCAACAGAAAACTAAAGACAATAGATATTCCACCTCCCAGCAAAACTCTAAAGAATTACCTGCTACTGGAAGTTTGTTTCTGCAGCTTTTTAAAACAGAAACAATCATCATTGGGTTTCTCACAACACAGATTACTACTGTTGTTAAATCGCCAGCAGACAGGAAAACGCTACAATTTTCTGCTGCAGGTTGTTCCAGCACAATATTTTTATTGTAGAACAACATTTCCCAAACTACTGGAGGCTAAGGGAGGGTTGGTTTTGTTTTACATAAACACATCCTTGAAACTCAGCTGCTGTCAAGCTCCCCTCTGCTTGCGTTCCAACATTTGCTAATTGAGTAACGGCAGCAAACAGCAATGCCAGGAAGAGAACAGCACTGGTAACAGAGGTCAAGCTCTTGGCACCATCATGCCTGCTCCATCAAGCACTTTACAACCACCCAACACTTAGAAAAGGATTAAGTTCCAAAGACAAAACCCGCCCTTCTAACCCTAAAGAACGAACTACTCATATTTAGACGTCAATAGGTCAGGTTTAATTATTTCCTAGTGCGCATCACAGGGTGTTTTATTGATTACAACACAAAAAGAGGAAGCACCGCATTGGTTTTCCCCAGCCAAAACTACCATGTTTTTAAAATACCGATTTTTTAACATTCTTCTTAAATAACATATTCAACATGTTTTAGAAACACAGATTTTAACTTTCTTAATGACTTCCTCTCTATTTTTCTCTAGAATACAAGTGTGTAGGCTTCTCTCTCAGTGAAAAGGTTTGCTGACCTCAGTATATTTCACCAATCTGCCAATTTTAATCAAGGTTCAGAACAAGGTTCGTGCCTAATTGTCTTGTAAAACTACACATCGAAATGTTTAGAACAAACAGAAATTCAGCCCTGAAACCACTGATCTGGGAAGATTCTTTCTTCAGTATAACATCCACTAACATTCACAACAGCCAAGAAGGAACGATCATTACCGAGTACATCGGTGAAGAAGAACGTGTATTGGTCCAACTGACAGAAGGTGGGAAGGTACAACATCGGTCAATATTTATTTTTTTTAACTAAAGACCATTAATCAACATTAAACTATTTGCTTTATTGGGTTATTGTCACAGAATTAAAGTCTTAACTAGTTCAGGCAAACACATTAGGAAAAATAAAAATAGCCAACGCGAGCGTGCATGAACATCCAAGGGTGAGAGAGAGAGAGAGAGAGAGAGGGGAGGCCTGGGAGGAGAAACAGCAGGGAACAGTTCCAGAGCCATCTAAGTCTGCATCAAAGTGATGGTTAAAGTCCTTGTGGGAATCTTGGGTAATCTGCAATTACTCGCTGTTTTTTTTTTTTTCTAAAGAAATAATTTCAAACGTCAGATTAATAACAAGCTCTGGGACAATAAAAGAACAGAGTAAGCAGGTTTTGGAGTCACGTAGTCAAGACTAGTATCAAACCTGCAGTCTTCTCCTTGATAAATACATATAGCTAAAAAAATTATCAGAACAGTGCTTAAAGGCATGAAAACACTTCAGAGATTAATTGATTCCAGTATCACAACCTAAGAAGACATTTGGGAATGGAAAAGGTTAAACTGAACAAAGCTCTGCAAAAGGAGGAGACAAAGTCCTGTTCAGAAAGGCAAGCGCAAGCGTTTGTGTGGAGCATTCTTCCAGAGGAGAAGGAGCCTTTCTCTCATGACAAACTACCTTGAGAAGTTTTTAGTTGGCCATTAAACCAAACCCAAAACACGCTGCTTCTCAAAGAGAGCCCTGAAACGTTATACATCTAATTTGGCAAGAGACTGGGCAATCTTTCCTTGTGGGACTATTGAACCCTTTGCTCCCGTGTTGAAGACAGGCGGTGTTGCTTGCAGGAGCTGTCATTCCTTCATCTTTCAGCACTGGTCACCCAACTCAGCATGTCAACAGCCCTCCACACTCCGGCGAGACCGTGACCATGGGAGTCCCTTCATGGGGCCAGGTTCGCTCCCTGGGGAGGTCTCATCTGACAAGCCCATCTGAGCTGCCCAGCAGCACCTCTGGTTACGAACCACCGCAGCAGCTTCCCCAACCCTAACACATCCCTGAATGCTAAGACAGCCTCTTGATGTCATACCTGGTGAGATATGGAGGAAAAGCCTCATTAAGGCACCGCATATCGTGTGTGCTTTAGTGCTTTCAAGCAGAGAGTGGGACAGATAATCCAATTATGGATTTAAACTAATCCAAATATTCAAAGTGTGAGAAAACATGAAACTGATGTAAATCAAGCTCTGCTCACAACAAAGGACATACTACCAAAGGTATAACCATTGAAGTTTTAAAGGATCCGATAATTAAAGTTTTGCTCTATGTGCGTATTTAATCACATATATTTTATTTTATATTTTATATTTAAATTTAGTATCATTATTCTATAGCTTCCCACTGCTGGAAGCCTGGAAAAGTCAGTACTATAAACTACATTATGCTTTTTTTTATTTATCATTCTATGGTATGCTCCTGCCACTTAATATTCATCTATGACATCTGCATCATTAATTTGCAGACACTCACTCACTGGCTGGCAGCACCGTCATGGGAAAAAAATATATTTAAATTTAGTATCATTATTCTATAGCTTCCCACTGCTGGAAGCCTGGAAAAGTCAGTACTATAAACTACATTATGCTTTTTTTTATTTATCATTCTATGGTATGCTCCTGCCACTTAATATTCATCTATGACATCTGCATCATTAATTTGCAGACACTCACTCACTGGCTGGCAGCACCGTCATGGGAAAAAAATGCCTTCCACCTAGCAAAGGCACCTCTGCTCATCCTCGATTTATGGATGCCTCGTTGGCAAGAAACCCTGTTTTCCTTCTGATTCACTGCTACTCGTGTGAGAAAGGAATGGAAGTTAAACCAGTATGGTATCGGGTACCAGCCACTAACGGGTGCTCAGGCCGTGGGATCAGGCTCGAGCTACCAGAGCATCAAAGCCCCGAACTGCAAATCACCCAGTTCTCAGAACCGGCCGTTCCCCTCGGTGTATGTGCGCCACTTGCCAATACAGAGCAAACCCTCCACGGCTGCAGAGCCCAACACCCAGATCCCAAATGCACAAGTGCCCGAGTACACCCCTGACCTCACCAGCCCTGCTTTGCTGGGGAGAGCCGTTCGCTTCCGAGAACACTCCTGCATTCAAACCCATGCCTTGGGAGGCATTAAAACTTCATGGCACAGGAGCTGTTATAACAAACCTTAATTTACAAAGCAAATTACTTAGAAAAGCCTCCAACATAACACGTTCGAACATGATAAAGCAGTTCTGGGAACAGGATGCGCACACACACCGCTTTCTCAACACCAATGCTTTAAAATACCCCAGAGCCAGCTGTTGGGTGACCCGAGCTTTGGGTGCTGAAACAGCTAGAATGTCCAGAGTGACAAACTTAAGGAATAGCAGTCCCGTTTGAGAACCTCCTGCCAGCAGTATGCTGAAGTCTGCTCAATAAGCAACACTCGATACATGCAGAACATACTTCAAAGGTAAAACACAGCCTGTCCTGAAGAGCTTTCAGCCTACAGACAGATGGCGGCCGAGGCTGAACGCCTCAGTATTTGTTTGAGCACTAATTAGCAGACAGCTCCAAACTTACAATATTCCCCTACATCCTGAAACAATATTTTCAGATATTTGGTGCATCAAAGCCTGCAGTGACGAGACGTCAGGCACTTTCCGATTCATTCTGTATTTTCCAGGGACTACCAAACCATGAAGTTCTCCTTCAGCGTAAGCACACAGTTACCTGCGACTGTCCGTGAAGCAGGTACCCTCGGGGCTGTGCCACGTGCAGGACTGGGCTGCGACACCGATGCACCAGTTTATCTGTATAACAAACCCGGGGTTTGCAATTTTTTTTTTTTTTTTTGCAGTATTTTGTTCTTCTCTCAAGCTGCCTGTCAGGCTGCTTTTAGGAACAAAACGATGGAGACAAATTGTACTTTCTGCTGCTGCAAAGAGAAGCCTGTGACCCCACACGTCCAGTAACCTGGCGGCACTTTTCCAGCACAGAAATGTTTTGTATGCAAGTGCACAGCCAGGCCTGGAAGAGACCACTTGCATAAGAAATGGATGTGTTGGTTGGTTGGTTTTTTTAACAGATTAAAATGTTCTTTTTCACAAGTCAGAGCTTACCCTTCATTTGAAAAGCTTTTCATTTTTCCTCTCCTCAAAGCAGAACCAGCTGTTCCAGCAACAGCCAGGACATCTACTGCAGCGTAGCTGCTGCACAGATCCGAGATAAAATCCTCTCAGTTACCACTGAACGTGCTTGGAACAGCCAATAGTATTATTAAACCCCGATCTAAACTCTCTAAAGATGTGATTTTACACTTAGAGTCCTTGTCATTGATTGAGAAGTAACAAAAAGGGGGAACCTGCACGGCAGCACCGCAGGCACCTCAGGGGGAAGGCAGGATCTGCCCTCCTTGCTCCGCAGGCATGGCATAAGTGTGTAATCAACACCCAAACCCCCACGGGAACAGCTTGTTTTTCGGACCATCTGCACAGAGGTCTGAATTCCTCTAGATGGACCAGTGACAGTCAGCAGGGTCTCACCAGCAGCCCCTGCAGCACCTCCCACCCAGCTGAGCAGCCCCAACGCTCCGTTTGCTAAACTAAGTGAGGAGATGGGGAGGGGAAGTTGCAGGAGCACAGTCCAAAGGTTTCAGCCAATGCAGGTGGCAGGTTTTCACGGCAATACACGCTGCGCAGTCCTGAGCACTTCAGCGTAACCTAATTACAAAAACAGCGGAACACTTCACTCCGTCAGAAAACGGTTTAAAGGAAACCTGAAGCCACAAGATAGGCGGCTGAATGCAGAATGCCGACTGCAATTAACGCTCAGCCATCGAAAACCATTTCTGTATTAGCTCTCAACAACAACATCTAGCAGGTTCCTCTCTTCAGCTTGCCGGAGGTTTTAATTGGGAATGATTTTCCAGGCTGCGCAACAGGCCACTCGATTTGCGGGCTGCAAGCTCAAGATGTCGCTACTAATTACTTTATCCTCTGAACACGATGATGCTTGGAGGAAGCCTGGATCTTACCTACCACTTTCTGTCAAGCTTTGCAGCTAGTCCAGGCTGTGGGATTAGAGAGTTTAGTAAAATTCTATTTTAGATAGAGAAGAACCGCACGTTACCCTTTGCTTCTAGTTTCACATCTCTTGGACTTTTTTAGTTCAGCCAATAAAAAGCTACTTCTGTGGTGGGAACAGCATCCCTTGCAGTCTCTCAAACCTGTCTGCAGGGCAGCTGTGAAACAGTGAACAGAACAGAGGAAATTACTGGGGGGGATATACTACGGACAAGATTATCTGGTCATTGTGACAGATTTAAATAGTCTTCTTCATTCTTTTGGCTTTTAGGAAATCACAGAATCACCTGGTTGGAAGAGACCTTTCAGATCATCAACCATTCACCCTGCACTGCCAGGGTCCCTAAATCATGTCCCTCAGTGCCATCTTCACACGGCTCTTAAACACTTCCAGGGAATCGTTCCATGTCAAAAAGGATGCAACATTTGCAACAGTTTGCAACCCCTTCCCAGCCCTCACTCGACGGCAGCAGCTCCAGCACAAGGAACCACACGGTGGAGACCAGGACATCGGCCTCTCCTCACCAGTGCGGTGCCTCTTCTCAGCCACATTCCCTTCTTCCTCAGAGTATTTCCATGACAGCACTAGCACTGACAGAAGAATTTCCATACGAATGGCCATACCTGAATTAACTCGTTTCACAGAACACAGTTATTGGTGGCATTCCCACGCTGTTCATCGACTCACTGGCTGTCAGGCAATGCCGCCAGTCACAGCTGCCACTTACAGAAATACCCAGGGAAATAATTTAAATCACGATTGTTTCAAAGAGTATGACAATTCAGAACCCTATTGGGAACCGCAAGCTTGTCACAAGCTATGTTTGCTGCACAGCAGCAGCGGGCCGGCACACACAGCCGTACCTAGACCTTGGCAGCGGATGGAGGAGAAGCAGCGATCCCCGCTAACGACTCACATGGCAGAGACTGGGATGGAGACGGGAAAGAAGAGGCTACGGAGCACTGGGACAGAGCTCGGATACAGCAGGCACAGTCCACGCACAAAGTGGTAATTAAGAAAGATAAATCTAGGAAAGGAAGAACCAGTGGGAGAAAAATGCCTTTTATTGGGAGAAGCTGGGAATGCAGGAGCTCCGAGCTGCTCATCTCCTTTTTCAGTGAGTGGCACAAATTCATGAGGAGTTTGTAGAAAGCTGCACTACAGGTTATAGAAGAAAAGCTGATCTGGCTTTAGATGATGCATTTGAGGTATAAATGTCATTTGAAAACAAAGTTGCACCTAACAACATTTAAAGGTTACTAAAATACAAGAAATTAAGTAGTATAATTGCAATTCTTTCATCCTGTGTTCTTATTTACCAACACTGATGGTCCCGTAACGGCACAGAAGTTCCTGTGCTTCTGGTACTTCAGATAGATCAGACTGAAATGCTATTAACAGTCACGGGAACTTTTAAAATAAATTAAAATATTGTCATTCACAAATACTAATTTCATACAAAAGAAGCTGAAATAATTTCTACCCAGGCCACTGTTCATGCAAAGCTGGAATTCCTCTGTCGTGATGACAACATTCTTGATCCGAGGAGAGAAGCAGCGCATTGAGTCACTGAGGCACCTACAGCTCTGGAGAAGAGACACCCCCACCCCCTCCCACCCTGACTGAACCAAGCGAGTGTTTTCAGCCAAGGAACGCACTACCCGAGCAGGACAATGATTCCAACTGTCTCCACTTGTCAGATTTTGGAAGGGCTGTTCGGGACTTTCTTGGCAGGGCTGGGTGAAGAGATGCGTTTGTTTTTAATACGGCAACATCTTGAATGTTTCCAGACTGTATTTTTCCCTTCGAGGTTCAATTCTCACGGCTGTAGGAGGCTGTCAGCCACATAATTGGCTTCAAAAGTTCCTCCAGGCCCTTGATGTATTTCCTATGGCTAATCTTGCTGTGAGTAATCCCCTTCAAATATCCTGTTCACATGAATTATCTTGATTAACAAGCAAGGTTAACGCAAAAACTCTTCAGCTTGCTGACATGATTTTCCTTCCACAAAATGCGTCAATCCTGGTCTTTTGTTCCAGCCATCACTTTCATGTTAGAAGCAAATTCTTCTCCTACTAAGCCAAAGCTATTGACAAATCCATTCTCCAGGCAATAGGGTGATCAAGGTCAGGCCATCTTTGTACCTGATATTACTGATTGATCTGCTTCTTCCCTCAGAAATCCCACAGGGCTTTTCTCATCATGATCATCAGTGTCAGAATATTGAATAGATTTCTCGTACCTGGATGTGAGCTTTACTCCTCCAATTTTCAAGCCAATTTCTGAATTGCAGCTTGCATACAAAGTCATCCAGGCTGCACAACAAGCCCTTCTCAAGCATGGGGAGCCACAGTTTACTCCCTTACTCACTCAAATACTTACAGACCGTCAACAGAGCAGTGGCTGCCCACTTTCTCATGACTCTTTCAGGTTTGAATCTAGAGAATGTTTTATTTCAGAAAGATCTGCAGAAGAAAATTAAGGTTTCCCTTAAGCTCTGTTGACTCTGAAACTACCAAATGGTGGATAGTGGATGAAAAGAGGCATGCAAAAGGAGGAGAGCTTAACCAAAACCTTAACCAGGTGAAGTTTATGGTTGTCTACCGAAGCCTCCTCCTATCTGTCAGGGTAATCAGGGGGCAGGTGACAGAAGAAGGACAAGCATTGCAAGGAGGTACCAGAAAGAGTCATTAAATCTTCATCACCTTCCAGTCATATTTACGGAGACTGAAATCTCACTAACAATCCCTTGTACCAGCAACAAACGCTACTAGGCAGCTAGTTTGTAAAACAATCCTGGATTTTGAAGCACGATGACAAAGAAAACAGATTAAAAACAACAACTTTACAAGAAGAGGGGACCTTAAAAGCCCCAACTGCCCCAGAAACCAGCTCCTCCAACTGAAAAACACCAATACCCTGCTTCTCACATTATAAAAAAACCTGTTCCAGTATTCCTGGCAAAAGAACCCTAACGAATGTAGAGAAGTTCATTAAATATGAAGTGTTTGTCCAAGGCTCCAGAGGACAAATATAAAATGGAAATCACCACGTCAACATTACAAAGCGGTAATGGGGAGTGGGGGGTGTTACGATGTAGACAAAAGGACCCGGTTTCAAACTCCATTTGTTATTATCCGCTTCACAAAACGTCCACCCAGTTCTTCCAGACGACAATTATTCAGACCTGGCTCTTGACCTTTTCGAAGCACCGGGAGGTCTCCAGATTAAAGCCTAAATTCTCATCCTTGGGAGTTATCATCTTCCTCGTATTAATGGTTCTGTTCCGGTCCTCATTAATTTTCCCCCTGGACGTCTCAAAGCCACCGCCAGTCTCCTGCATCACTTCTGTGCGGGTGACGCCTGTCTCTAACCTCGCTCACCCCTGTTCATGTGTTGACACATTTATACCCCACTCAACCAGTCAAACAGAGGAGAGGTAGCCGATGCCGGTGTCTGAGCAGCAGTAACCCTACCCAACCCCCCCCACCCCCCACCTGGAAGGATGGCTCCATTCCCTGCAGCACCCTCAGAACACTCCTAGCATCCCTACGCTTGAACACTTTTAAGTCCCTACGTTTGACCACCACTTTCCTGCTGTGGAAATAAAAAAAAGCACAGATAAATCACTATTCCAGAACACAGGCTTTTCCACACACTTTATTTCACTAATATCATACAGCTACAAGATCACGTGCTCATCAGGCACAGAGAGCACAGCATCGAGTTCTTCATCAGAACAGCCAAATGCCCTTCGCAACCTCTTAAAATCATACAATTTTCTCCTTTAACAGTAAACGATATTGCCAAAAGGTGGCCAGGCATTATTTTCTAAAAATCAAAGCACAGAGCAACACCAAACAGATTTTGCTAAAAAACAAAACACCAAGCAAAAACCAAACACACACAAAAACCCGAATCAACCATCAATTTAGTAAATATCTCACTACATTATCAATGTGAAAGAGAAAGTTTTCAAAAATAAAGAAACTGTATTTCAAGGAGGATTTACACCTCATGGTATACACTGTGGGTCGTTTCCACTGCTACCACTTAAGCAAAAGTAAAAAAAAAAAAAAAAAATAAGAAGGAAAACAACTTGGTTTTGTTTCCTGTCCAAAGGAGTGGCTCTGAGATAGCCGAGGCAGGGGGAACGAAGGCGATACCGTGTTTCCTTACAGATCGGCATTTAAGTCTCCTTTCAGAATGACCCGTGTAATCAGGAGCTTGGCTGGGGACAGGGGACAATGCATAACGTTATGTATGATTTTAAATGTGATTAAAATGGTGCTTGTGACAGTTATGGAAGAATACTCCTAAATTGCCCAAGGCTGTTCCATATGAAAACAGCCTACAGGTGACTGGCGAGCGTGCAGCTCCCTCAGCTAGCGACGTGTGGTATGAGGAACTCAGACAGGGGAAAGAAATTCAGCTTATCCCACTGTACTTGAAAAACCAAAAAGGACAAAAAGCATTTCACTTTAAAATCTAAACTGAGGCAGGACAACGCACAAAGGTCATTTGAAAAGAATGGAAAGTGAGCTGGGCTCTTCCCTGTCCTGCTCTCATGTCCAAGCAGCAACTCTGTCCCCGTTCTCTTCCCTTTCAGGTGATGTCCCACACAAGGGGACAATCACCACAGGGAGCACACTACGTGTACTGTAACCTGCCAGCAGTGTCATCTGACAGAGCTCGGTGACCCTTTACCATCTCACAGCTATTTTTCCTTGTTATCACGCACTGTAACCTTATGAACCAGCATGAAAAGATTCGGGTTTTTGCCTTTCTTTTTAAAAGAAAAAACCTTAATGATGCTCTTAAGTGACTTATTCCTCAAGTTTAGCGAAACAATTATTTTAGCTAGGTTTCATGCAAATACCAGTTGGTGTGTCCTCACTTGTGGCACTGCTGAACTTCAGTCACTCAAGCAAAGAGTTTAACATCCAGCCTATAGCTAACCAAGGACGGAGCTGAAAAATTCTGCCCTGTACTTTCTTATTAGCACTTAACAATGAAATTCAAGCATGTGGAAATGTATCTGAGCTGGAGTCGGCATTTTTAGGTCTATCACCTCATGCTGAGTCAAGCTCAAGTCATAATATGCTTCAGTGACAGCACGTCACAACATTCACCACGCTTCAAAGGCGGGATGCAGCCGGACTCCTGTCCCACACTCTCTGTAACCGATGCTGATGGCAACAGTGTCTTGTTTCACATAAAAAACACATATGCCACCAACCAGCTTCTACCATTTGGAGGCTCTGTCTGATACTTTTTGAGCCATGGAACTCTATACAGAACAGTTACACAACAGGAATTACTCAAAGAGACCCCAGGTTAGCTACAAATTCTCTTACAAACTTAAAAAGCCAAAGGAGATTGTAAAGCCACGAGGTGCCGTAGTTCATACAGAAATTTCAGAGTGCAGAGGTGAAATCAAGTTAGCAGAATAATATCTCTACTACCAAGCTTTAAAAATTTTTTCATTATTTTGTTTTTCTAAACTGTGGAAAATTTACAGTAACATCAACATATAAGATAGAATTTATTAAAAAAAAAAAAGAGATGTTGCCTTACTTTAAACAATAGTAACAACTTTACGTACCTGCAAGGTGGTAAAAACATGGAATCCTTCATGAGCACAGACCCAGAAAGCAGGATGTACCAGCATCTCGCAATGGTTTCTGAGCTGGAAGAAAAGAAATTGTTGCTATCTTCCTCCTTCTTATAGCAACTCAGAAACACATTATCCAAAATGTTACTGTAGTAGAACAACGTTCCATCACTACCATCTGAAACACCAAACGCTTTCACTCAATGTTACCAAAAATTAACTTTAAAACATCTACAGCCAGCACGTTTCTCATACCTTACAATCTGACATTCAAGTCCGCTTAAAAAATTATTTAAAATTGAATTATTAGTTTTCAGCAAAAACATTCCATTCCAGTGAAAGTGGACATAAAGCTACAAACGCAGGAGAATTTTTATTCTGTGCTGAAGCTGATGAGCAATTCAGCACAGACAGTGATACCACACAGTCCTGTTGGGGTACAGACTCCTGCCTTGCCTTCCTCCACCTCTGCCCTGGCACCGCGGGCACAGGCAGCACTGCTCCCCGTTGGGCCCTTCAACCCCAGACAGAGGGACAGGGCATCTACCACCGTTTCTCTGCGCAGACGTTACCGTGTCCTGCAGCAGCTTTTGCCTCGTCCCAGAGCACCGCACTGACAGTCCCCAGCCCAGCCGAACATCCCCTTCCCCTTCCAGCACACAACCCCACACGGACACATCGACCTGCTACTGGAGCAGCTTTGTCACATGCACCCACCGCGTGAACTAGGAGGTGGCACCTCCTTGGGATGGTGGAGTGCTGGAAGATGTCCCTTATACAGAAAGCTGTGAGAGGACAAACACAGCACAAGCAGTGCTAAAACACGAGAGGGGAAAAAAAGTCTATTTGCCTTCCAGGAGGAAACAGAAGAGAACTCAAAGCTAGCATACTAACTCCAGCAATCGACAGGAAGAGCTGGTGTTTGAGCTCCATCACTCCTCTGACACAGGACACTCCTGCCAGCTCCAGGGGAAGAGTGCCACCTACTGAGCTGTCACCACGGCTTCCACCCACCGCCGAGGTGACACCACTGCTTCTTCACTGATGCTGCGTGTGCAGACACACCTCTGCTGGCCATGGGAGCTGTGCTGGTAATTCTCGGGCACCTCTCAAATGAGCACACCGCTACTGCTACACCCGCCTCCCAGCAAAGCTCCTCACCAGCCCCTCCTCGTTACAGTCACTGGGAATCAGGCGATGTACACAACACACAGAACACTGCTCTAGTTTGCACTTCTGCAGAAGAACTCGAGTGAGATGTACTTACCAGAAGAGAACTTGGTTGCCCTTGTACCTCTCATAGCGGGCACTTGATGACATTATTCTGAGGGAGGAGGAGAAGTTTAATTTCAATTTAATCCTCAAAGATCATAGGCCATTAATCACCACATTTCAGTAGAATCGCTTTAAGGCTCTAAGACCTCAAATTCAACTGTTTTTTTTATTCTAAACAAAGGATGTGCTTAACCATAAAATTCAAATTATTACGGTGTTCTTCATTATCCAAACAGATAATATACAGCATGTTCTCTCAGTGTTTAAATCACTCCCACACACTGCAATTACCCATAGCAACAGAACTGAAGGAACTCAAATACTTCCAACGCACTTTTTGTGCTTTGTCGGCCTTCCATTTTATGTATTCTGAGATCATCCCAGTGTCTGAAGCATTCAAAAGCTTTTGTGATCCAGACTTAACATGGGGCACCATCTACACAGCCCTCTGTAGACAGATGGGAGGGAGCTCTGCCTTCGCTCTTAGCAAAGCTAACGATTTAAATTCCATGCCACGGTATTGCGATGACTGAACTCAGCAACGGATCTGGCCAAAGCTCTGCCACTGCCAAGTGCGGGTAGGCAAAAGCTTTGCTCTTCTCCACAAAACACAGTTATAGATACCGGTTGTGCTAAGCTACACTAACTAGTTCCACAGTACTTTACCTCAGCTGATGCTCCCTGAAGTGCGAGAGAATGTCCAGTCCATGAAGGAAGGAATAGATAGTGTTTAAGTCCTACAAAGAAAAAGAGAGAGAAAAAAAAGACATGAGCAACTTCATTCACAGCATCTCATCACGTCAGCTCTACCTTCGCAGATCCTGCAGTAAGTTACACAGACTTATGAGACACAATTCTAGAGACAAGGCTCACATCAGCAGATAGGTCAGGATACACGCAGACTTGAAGAACCCTGACACACTCGAGCTGTGGAAGTGAAGCATGAAATTCAACTGCTGCATAAACACTTACCTGAAAAGGATTTATTGAAAGTATCTCTGAAAACATTATTTACACAAATGGCGATAGCAGCAAGCAACACGTGGAGTAAGCCAAGTAGGAATAGTAAGCCAAATCCATCCCAGGTCAGAAATGGCTGGAACCTTCTAACGCCTCTTTACAGAGGGAATGCTGCAAAATTAGCTTGCTAATAGCTGGGAACTCCAGAAAATCCTAAACCACATGGTCTGCCCACTGTATATGGTGCAGAGAATCACAGTATCTCTTCAAGGAAAGCTGTTCCATGTCCACCTCAGACCAAGCTGGTAGCCCTACTACAAACTCTACTGCATCCTACTGCCTCTCTAACCTACTCCAGTCCTTCACCGGAGGGTAACGTGGGGAGTTGCTCCAGAATACTCTTTGGCAAAGACGAAGACAATAAAGTTTTAGATTTGTCTCCCACCTCCTGCTACCGAGACTCAGCATCGTATCAGTGCCACCCATGAGCAACCACAGAAGCAAACAAGCTTTTAGAAGCAACGACATTATGAAGATCATTTCGCTTTAAAAGTTGGACTTTACATGGAAGCTGTAGTTGGGAGATACAGCTGTTTCCACCGCTCACGCCTCAGAATCCTCTTCAGCCACAAGACTGCCTGTGCTGACAGGGCAGGCCACGTGCTGGGAAAGGCTCACTGGGGCCATTCATCACGGCACGGACCCTCCTGAACAGGTGGGCTGTGGGGCGAAACCCGCGCACAACAAAGTCATTCTGTTCCACACAGCAGCCTCTCCAGCCTGGCCTTGGAAAACATGTCCTGAGCTCTCAAGTGCTGCATTTATACGGTGTTTACAAAAGATAAATCAGTATGAATGCGAGCCTCAGAATTTACAATGGCTTTACTTTAGAGGAGTTCTTTGGCTCAATTGTCACTGTTTAGGATCATAACGGATATAGGCTGTTGTATCAAATGAAAGGTCATACATAATTTCGGGCCATGTAAAACCCATAAAACTCTGGGGTTTTTTTTTTTTTTAAATGTCATTACCAAACCCCAGGAAAATTAAACAGAAGGTCTGAATGCTTAACACATCGATTTATAAAGCATCCATTTCACACAGTCCAATCTCGGTTTAATCCTCCGACTGTGAATTGCCACCAACTTGGTTTTCTTAGCGAAACTCCCAAGAGCACTAAGAATCTTACTCCCCACACACCACTTGCCTGTGCACTGAAGCCTGGCAGAGGGGGCTGCCGGGCAGCCACAGGCTCCCTGAGGAACCGGAGCAGCTCGG
>NW_010390426.1:23126-23384 GCF_000710305.1 Buceros rhinoceros silvestris | reverse complement strand
GGCAGAGAGGGCTGCCGGGCAGCCACAGGCTCCCTGAGGAACCGGAGCAGCTCGGTAATGGAGCAGCACCCCCTTGCCAAGCAGGGAACTGCCTCATCACCACCCCCAGAACACATTAGGGACAGGAATGGGACCACACCATCCTCCACCCATACAGTGCCTTAGGGTATCTGAATAACTAAAGAATTCATGGAACAACCAAACTAAACAGCCTGTGTTCCAAGTTATTGCTCCTCTGTCCGGAGAAGTGCCTCTCCC
>NW_010390426.1:0-22971 GCF_000710305.1 Buceros rhinoceros silvestris | reverse complement strand
CAGCCGTTGCTTAAGCGGGGCCACGGGGCAGCCAGGATCTGGTGTCCCAATTAAAGCTAAATTCTGTCAGTCTTCATAACTCACTGTGTCTACATCTGCTCTCCTGCATTGTCCACTATTTCTCCACATACCGAGACTAAGGTATAACAGAATGTGGTTTGGATTAACAGTCCTATTGTCACAAGACACACAAAACTGTGAGCAGAACAAACGCTTACAGTCACGTTTAAACACAAAGTTGTACATAAAAACAGTGACCGCATCCCTACTGGAGAATTACCCTCCACAGCTCCGCAGAGTACGGCCCCTCACCTCAGCAGGGGTTGTCCTGCCCTCCTCCAGCAGGACCCAACGGGACTGCTGGACCGACCCACCTTTCTTCTAGAGGAGCTTGGTGAATAAACAGTTGGTTAATTAAAGAGATAAACATTTGCTTAAAGGGATTCGTGCCTGGAAAGCGTCCCTCAGCTCAGAGTTCAGCTGTCGGGATGTGCTGCTGAGCCAGAGCACGGCATGGAAAAGGGGAGGCAGAGCTCCCCACTCCCTCCCCACAGCAGAAGGCTCTTCACTGATGCTGGCCAGCTGAAATCCCTCCTCTCCCTCGCATGCCACTCCAAAGTCTAACAGGGAGGTTATGGGCAGCTGATTAGTCCCGGTTTTTCCTGACAACATGAAAATCTCCTACGAGTCATCATTAGCGAAGTCTTCTCTGCTACTCCCACCTCATTTAAGAGTAAGTGTGTATGATACCACTGAATTTATGATTTAGAGACTACATTTGGAGGTTCGTTTTAGACTTTTCCAAGCAAGGACCTAACTTTAATACCACCACAGCCAGAGGTGGCAAATGGCCGGTGCTGTGGCCACCAGTCCTGGCCAGACACCGCCAGCACCACGCACCCACAAAATCCTCTGTCAGAGATGAAAGTGTTCAGTTCTCTAATTCAGGGTTTACAAACCGAAATCAGGGTTAGAAGTTGGTATTTTTAAGATGGGTTTATGTAGCCACACCAGTTACAAACGGCAGTCGCACACGTAACCACGGTACAAAGGGCAGAGGTGACAGGCACAGATACCCACTACGCAAAGAAAGGGCTATAAAAGGGCGACGGCAAAGGGCAACAAGCAGCGTCACAGCAGCACAGAGCAAAGGATCTGCTGGGAAGCGACAGACCCTTTCCACACCCCTCCCTGTAAGCTCTTTATACACTTCGTTCTCAACAAGCAGCGTCACAGCAGCACAGAGCAAAGAATCTGCTGGGAAGTGACAGACCCTTTCCACGCCCCTCCCTGTAAGCTCTTTATACACTTCATTCTGCCAAAACCCAACCGAAACATTATCTATGAAAAAATTATTTCTCCACGTGCCCTGAGCTAGGGACCAAGGTCAACACTATTTTACTTCGTAATCTTTTATTTTCAGAGCTTTTCATCAGCTGGAACAAAAGCACATACCTACCTACGAATGGTCTGACCACACATGTTCTTCAGTCTTTGACACAGACATACCTTGCCTGGGTTATTTAAGGAGAAACTCACTCCCATTTTCTAACCGACTGGCTATAACTGCAGCTCTAGGAAGCCAAGAGGAGGAGAGGAACCAGGCAAAGAGCAGAGGGAAGCAGGCAGGAGCTGTTAACCTTGCTAGGAAGGAGATTTTCTAGACTACAGAGAGACCAAATCAAGGGCTTTCTCTGGGGATGGCATCGTTATCACCAAACCTGGCCACGAGGATCGTGAGGCCCAGCAGCTTTTATCAGTCCCGACACACACATCCTTCCGAGGAAAAGCTTAACCAGCTGCTGAGCCCAAGGCGCTGTGGAAACACGGAGATTTTAGTAGCAATATAATGTAATTTAAATCAGCTTTCCTTTATGGTAACCCCCCCATCTCACTCTGTGATGAAGGGAGCCACCTGAGTAACCAGACCTCTGCTGGCTCTCCCTGCCACAGGATGCCACAGCTGTAGAATAAGAGAAAATAAGATGGGCCAGCAGCATTAACTGAGAACTCGTCACATGAAAGCAAACCTGGTACCTACTGCCATCACCCACTTACCCCAAAACATTTTTATTTGAAAGTAATTTGCCACTTTTTTCACAAGGATGGTGAAATACTCATTTCTTGAGTGCCAAGATGTAAGTTTTAAAAATAAAGAAGTGAAGTCAGCCAAAAAAGTCGTTATAAGAATATAATGGAACCTCAGAACTGCTGGGGAGTGGTGACCATCCTTCGTTTTGTTATCAGCATCTTTTAAAAATACAACCAAGACCTGGCCACTTCTGAGCGGGTACCACACTGCAGAGCGCCAAGCACTGTGGGAGGGATCCTCTCCCCAACGGCCACCTCCCCTCCAGCAGCCGCCAGGCAACACAGCCGCCTGCGCAGCCTTCTATTAGCCCAGGAAACCTGCTGAAGCACAGATTACCAGCATCCTAGGGCTAAAGTGATTTGAGGTAACTCTTAGTAATTTAATGTCACCCTCAAAAAGGGTTTATCTCAGTGTCTCAGTCACCTGAGCTGATGAGCAATATTTGGACTGTTCCCTTGGCTTCACCCTCCTCTCTCTCAATTTCAGAGAATCACCTGGTTGGAAGAGACCTTTAAGATCATCAAGTCCAACCACTCACCCTACGCTGCTGGGGTCCCTAAACCATGTCCCTCAATGCCACATCTACACAGCTTTTAAACACCTTCCACCTTTAATCCAAGGAGCAAATTTACAAAGATTAGAACCAAGGATCCAATGGAACAACAGTGGTCTCAGGTATGGAGTTCTGAAGACAAAGTTTTCCAAACGACAAGTCCAGCCCGCACAGCTGTAATTCCCACAAACTGTAAATCCACAACAAAGGCCAAGACAAATTTCCCGGCAGCGTCAGAGGTGGGCAAAAGCAGCGTGGTGCTCTCGAATGAGGATGAAATGATGGCATCAACAGCAACTTTGCTCTTGACAAACATGAATTGAAAACCTGATGTGGCCCCAGCCAGGTGTTCCAGTAACATGATTGTTTTAAAATGCTAAGCAGGAAATCTGTTCTATTTCTAAGGAAAATAAAATATGCAGCAATTATGCCACTTCAGAAAACTCTGATAAACTTCACAACGTCCCATCCTCAGCAACTGCGCTGAGGTATTAGGGAAGCTGAGAAAACCACCCTGTGGACTCCCTTTGGCACTGCCTGGTATGTTTTGTGCTTGATGTCATATGAAGGGCAAGAGGCAGCAGCCCCCGAAGAGCCGCATCCAGCCGTGACCACCCTGCACTGACCATGGGACAGCTGCTTGCCGCAGCGGGGCCAGGGCTTGGTGATCCCTTCAGCTCCTGGATCCTCACGGGCTTGGACTTCACAGACACCCTAGATCCACACTTAAACACAGGGTCTCAAAGGCGGCGGACGAGCAGGTACTGTTCAGTCAGCCCGGAGCTTTGCGCAGGGAATGAGAAAAGAGCAGCAGCTTGCACAGCAGCACGAGGACTTCAAAGCTGCACGTAAGGAACGGCCGCGTCAGCGAGTTCCAGACAGACTGCTCTCACATGCAAACCTGTCCCAAAGAGCTAAGCAAAACCTGTCTCTCAGTTCCACCCCAAACACATTTAATTCCTGATGCAAGAACACATGCTTGGCTCACTGGAGGCTCCCCACACCCAACCCACGTGGGCTGCCAAGCCAGCCAGGGTTCCCTGTTCACACACAGGGACCTGCTGCTGCTTACAGAAGTGCCATGGGTGGCCAGTGGGATTTCGCACCCCTGCTTTTTCCAAGGTAACACAAGACAGCTGCCGAGATGCACGTTCTCCATGCTTCAGAGCAAACCAACAGTAGCATCTCCTAAAGAGCTGTTCCAGATCCAGCTGCATTACAGATAACAGACTTTAAAAGAAACACATTTCTGCCTTTGAAACCACAGCGAAACCACACGGAAACAGCTCCCCCAACTCCGCTGACATTCAAAGAGACCACGAGGTACGAAACCTCCGAGGGACAGAGGATGGTTGAAAGCTGCCACGACCTCCCTATTTGTTTGTTACAGAAAGCTGCTTCCTCCCCTTCAGGGCTCTGACCAGAAGGTGCCAAGCAGGAAAGAAGGATGGGAACAAACCAGCAGAATCGAGCACTGGCTTGGTATCAGGACAAAGATTTTAAACACGTTCTTGGACTGTGGCCGAATTCCTCTGTGATAAATTTGTTATTTCAAGTGCCTAGATTTCAGCACAGCGAACAGAAGCAGTTCCTGGAGCACGGCGAGCAGGTTGGGTAGGCTGTGACTGGGAGGCTTTCCTCCAGCCCGCTGCCACAACTCGCCTCACGGTGATTCAGCAGGCTCCTTATCCAGATTGAATGCAGCTTTTACTAGGAATCCCGTCAGGCTCAATAAAGACTTTGTCACCCTTCGGGGGGTGTAGCAGAAGAGAGGAAATGTTACTCAGCATGGTTGATGCTTTCATTGCTTCCCTTCCTGTTACCTCATCGAAGGCTGGAATCCGCACTGTTTCCTTTATTCTCTGTTGAAGGCCAATTGTAAAAATAGTCCTCCCAAATTCCTTCCTGATCATGTAATACCAGAAATAAAAACACAGAAACACTCTCAAGCTCTCCGATCCCTGTTTCACATCTTCAGACATTGATCCAGCAGGTTCACCACCCTTCACGAGGCTGGTTCACGGAGCCCAATCCACACACCCGAAGCCGGATGATACACACCGCCAGCCACTCCTGATGTCTGCGAGAGCAGCAGGCAGCTCCGCTGAAACGTGCGTGGCAGAATGCGCAACCCCTTGACTAAAAGGAAGATGATGAGATGAACCAAAAAGCAACTCCATCATCGTCATTATCTCATCTCCCTGTTCGCTAGCACAAGCATTTGACTTTAGTAAAAATACAAGTGGTGCAAGAGAACACCAGCTCAGGACTCTTCACCTCCAGTGAGAGCTCCCTTTACAGGATCCTCCAATTTAGCTGGAGGCTATTTGGGGGGGGAAAAAAAAAAAAAAAGAAAAGGCCGGATGATACACACCGCCAGCCACTCCTGATGTCTGCGAGAGCAGCAGGCAGCTCCGCTGAAACGTGCGTGGCAGAATGCGCAACCCCTTGACTAAAAGGAAGATGATGAGATGAACCAAAAAGCAACTCCATCATCGTCATTATCTCATCTCCCTGTTCGCTAGCACAAGCATTTGACTTTAGTAAAAATACAAGTGGTGCAAGAGAACACCAGCTCAGGACTCTTCACCTCCAGTGAGAGCTCCCTTTACAGGATCCTCCAATTTAGCTGGAGGCTATTTGGGGGGGGAAAAAAAAAAAAAAAGAAAAGAACAAAATCAATTTAAATACAACCAGTGAGGCACTACTAGGGAGGAGAAAGGATGAATTAATCACTCAGATGAATGAAAACATTCTCAAAAGACTTGAACAAAGCGTCTTGCAGAGAGTGACATAGTTTAAGGAGCATTCATAAGGAATGAGGCGTCATCATGCCCTGGAAGAAATACCACCAATCCCCAAAGCCTCGTTAAAGTACCTCTCATAGAACACACCAGCAGCAAACTCCAGCGTTAAATCACTGCCTGACACTGCACCCAGTAACGTCTATGAAACAAACTGGTTCAGCTACTTCAGAGCCATATCCTATTATTCACAACAAGCAGCGTGTATGCCATAAAGAAGTTGTCTGTCTAGGGTGACAGTCATGGTTTTCTGGCCTCCACTGCCAGTCTACTCACCTCAAGCGTTTTGAGCAACACTGAGGTTTCCTAGAACTTTGCTAAAAAAAAAAAAAAAAAAAAAAAAAAAAAAATCGTAATTCCTTTATTATCATTTTGTAACAGAGGATCACTGCCCCTGATCGGTTCAACGGCTTCAAACGACCGAGAATTTCATTTCTTAGATTTATAGTCTTCCATATGTCCACATGCTCCTGGTGCACATGCCCATCAAACAGCTACGGACCCTACCACGACCGTGAGCCAGGACTCCTGCCTAAGCTCTGAACTCTACCCTGACCCACAGAGACGACAGACACTGTTTTCTCCATATGAGCAAATGTTAGGCCAGTGATTACAGTATCTTTATATGAGAGAAAAGCAATAAAGGGACTTCACTCTCTTGTAAATCCAGGAAGCAATGACGATTGGCAGCATCGGTTAATAACAGCACAGCCACAAAGAGGAAACTAAAATCTGCCTTTTGTTTCTGCAGACTGTCAGAAGTAATACTTTTACTCCTGGATTTTTATCTTTTTATTTTCCTGCAAAAGCAGCAAGTTTCTCAATAGGGCTAACACACTTCCTTATATTTCCTTATAACATGCACTCAGGACTACAGGCACAGACTTAAGAATTACATTCCACTCCTAGGAACAGAAGTATCCTCAGTAAAATTTGAAAAAGCCAGACCTTGTTTAAGAACAGAGGCCTTAGGAGCAATATTACAGTTTATAAATAAAGTACCTCCATTCAGCAGAACACTTCTGAAAGCAAAAAGAAAAAAAAGCAAAGTATTTCTACATGAAAATAAAACAAGAAGTTTCTCTTCTCACCAAGATCTCCCCACACAGATAAACACCTTCCACCTAAGAACCCTGGACTGTGTTGATAAAAGACTTTGGTAGAAAGGAAAACATTTAAAGGAATGAGGGAGGGGAAATTTTGTATTATTTTTACTGCTGTTTCGTCACTCGAGTCAGCATTTCTAGAACCCTGACTTCACCAGAGAAAAAACTTCCTTTGGAAAAGCTGATTTTGCAGAGTGAAAGACGAAGGGCCCTGAACTGGAGCAACGGGAACATCAAATGTCAGCGCTTCAAAGCGACCAGCTCACGGGGAGTTTTGAATATCAGAAGCACAGTTCAGCCCTTATCACGGTTCAGAACCAACAGCTACGGAAAAGTGTCTTAAAGTAAAAAATTACCATAAAGTTCCCAGACACTCATTAGTTTTACAGTATCTTTCAGACTTACGTGCTGATAATAGAAAACCCAAAGCAAGCTGCCTTGGAGACACTGAGCTCCTGGAGTTCAATGGCATGGGAAGCTCAGCGTAGCCAAAATTAATCTCCATGCTTACGTCTCAAAGAGCAGGATTTCATACCAAACATTTCTCAGTAAGAGATCAGAGACCATTCAAGCAGCCTCCTTACTCCAGCTCTTGAAAAACTGCCCAAAACCAACAAGGAAAATGGGCAATTTTGGGTTTACAGTTCCATCAACACCTGCCAGTCAAGCAGCCGACTACTGTCAAAATTAACAGTCTCCCTTCCGGGGGACAAGCATCCATCAAATAGTCATATTTTGGTTAAACCTTTTCTGTCCTAACTCCAAAAACATCAGCTTGCTCCATTCAGAAGGAAATTCTGCGTTCTTTTAAGAGGAACAGGCAAGAAAGTACCAACACCTGAAATTTCCTTTTAAGGAAAAAAAACAGAGTCGTGCTCAAAACACTGAAACACTAAGAAAAAAGGTAGATTCTAATTAAACAAGAAATTTGGTACAGAAACCTGGGGATGAGGACAGAGGAGGTGTGGAGGATGAAATCCAAAGCTCAGGTCTGTGTTCATCAGTAATGACAGCTTGGAGTGCGTCTGGGTGCACCTTAGTCAAGTTGAACACCTGAGTTCATCACCTCGGTATGACTGCTCTTGCTGTAGACCATGCTCGAGTTTCTGTTCACTTTCCTCCCTCTTGGACTGGAGCTCCATAAGCTGCTAATGGAGATTCAAAGCACTTTTTTCACTGAACCGTAATCCTGTTACCTCTAAATGAGCTCCTGTTCTAAAAGGTTAGCTCCAGGATGGGTGGAAGGAGGGCGCAGAGGCAACACTGTCTACCCAAACACGGGCTGGTCCCACAGACGTGGCAAGGACGAATGAGCTGCATTCCATGACGAGGTAAGTAGATGGATAGACAGATAAACAGACAGACAGCTAACAACGATACATACATACAAAGCCAGGAAGATGTGCTAGCCTGAAAAGGGCTCCTGCCTGCTCCCCCCACACCAAACAAAGCATTAAGCAACTGCTATTTCATGTTTAACGCACACACACACACTCTCTCCATCGTAAGGATTTTCCTCGCTCACGTTCATCGTGCTTCGCCCAACGTACTTTGCAGTAAGTGAACATGACCGATAAGGTTCCATAACCACAGCTCACATCCAACGGGCATCTCAAGCAGCGGAAGATTAACAGAATATTAACACTTCCCTGCAGGTTATTTCCACCATATTAATCATCACATTTATACAGATGGATAATAATATTGTTACTTTTATGATGGCACTTTTATGATTTTGCGGTCCATAATTTCGTATTTCTTTGTGAATTCACGTCTGTCAGGAAATTAAGTTCTGCTTAACAAGTAACAGTGAAGACAGGATGAGATCTCTTATCGATACGGACACTTACGTCACCCCCTCAATGAGCAGGTAATGGAGAGGAAAACAGCTCTGCCAACTGCCTCTGGAAAACCTCACAGTGCTCCCAACTCAGCATCCCGTGCGTTCATTCAACGCTGATGACAACGCACCAGCACGTTAGAAAAACCATAAGAACGAGAAGGTTGTAATTGGAGAATAAAATGTAACACAAAAGCAAAGCTCTTCTACAACCTTTTTCAATAAAACTGCTGGAAGAGAAAAGAAAAAAAAAAAAAATCAAGCCACAGCTATTTTATTCCCATACTAGCGCCAATACAAACGATGAAGAATTCCTGTAGAGGACAGGAGTGCCATGTTTACCGGTACGAGCAGCGTGTTTACCTCCTGGATCCCGATACGACAGTACCCAAACAGTTCCAAACAGAGCACTCAGGAGAGTTCTGTGACTTAGGGCTGGCTACGTGGAGAAACACTAACACGCCTCTGTGTCCATCTATTGGCAAACCCACAGACACCCCTCAGGAAACAGAGGTGTCATCAGGAGCTCTTGGCAGCTTCACTTCAGCAAAAACACAGGCCAGTTTGACCCCGCTGCTGCACGTGAACGCAAACCACCATAGCAAAATGCTAAAAATGGACACTCTGCCACTGCTGCAAGATCTGCTTGTGTATTTCTCACCAATACCGTAAACCACAAAGCACCTTACAGATCCCCACGGAGGGGCTGTACTGACAGATACACATTCCTCTATCCAGGTTAAGAAATCCAATCAACACAAACATCACTCGCACAGAGACCTGTGCACATCCCAGTAACAACCACTGATCACTGATGCATAATGCTACAAAGGGAACTTTGGGAAATTAGCTATTTCAACACGAGGAGACACCACAGACAAGTGTAGTGTCAGAGACTGAATCAGCTGCGAGTTACTATCGCTACTCAGGAATTTCTAGCTCCAAACCCTGCAGCCTGCCCACCAGGCACCCAGCCTTCCCGAGTGCCACAGACATCGTGACTAACATCCACAGAACCACGGACCAGGCGCAGAGCAACTGCCTTCACCTCCTGAATCAGAGGTACCATGGGAGACCTGGGCTATGACAGTTGGGTTGTAGAAAATGAGATGACATGGAAACCTCTTCTACTCCAACCTGCCATTCCACCCTTAGAGACCAAAAACTTTAGAGGCTGCAATTACCTTTGAATACAAACCCAAAACAAGCCAATCTCAATTTTCTCATCCCCATGAAACCATGATCAACGCTAATTTGTAATGCAACAGGCCAACACCTCACCCTTCCAGGGTTATTCAACCACAGCCTCCACGGAGGTAATAATGAACCTGCTTTCAAACAACTCACAGTTTCATCTAAAAGGACGACTTCTGCTTTCAGAACACCTTATACTAAACTTAAGCTGAGTCTCAAAGTCAGGTTTATAAGCAGCAATGCATTGCATTACTTCAAGGCTCCGACTGCTGACTCATTGGCTCACGTTAACGAGAAGGTCGGTACAGGGTGATGCAAGGCAGAGGCTGGACCCAGCAGCAGAATGCGCAATAACGGATTACCCCACCGCCCCCTCTGGACAGTCACTCTTGTCACTAGAGACACAGCAAACGTACACTCCAGACCCCAGCCCACCGCCCCAGGAGGAACGGAAGGATCCGATATTGCAGTTCAGATGCTTTACACAATACTACGGAAAATCCAGACCTCTCTGCTGTGAGCTTTCTTGAAAAGCAGTCAGTGCGTTTAGAGTGCATCAGCCTCTCCTTCCAGCAGCCAGTCCACCGCGGGACTTTCCAGGCACTCTGTCAAGCGTCAGGAGGAGAGGAGGACCCGTCATCTAAAGGTGCTCACAACCGTGAGAGCTACAGAACTATTTCAGATAAAAATACATTATAGAAAGTTTACTTTCTGTACCAAGACTGCCCATCAGCCAGCACATCTTGAACACTTTGTCAAGCACCTTCTAAGTCACATATAGTGGCATTTATGGAGGATTTTGCTCTTGCCACCCAAGATGAATGGAAGCAACAAATGCATTTGAGAGGAGGTCAGCAGTCCAACACAGGACGGGCAGTTTCCTTCCTGCTTCAAGGGGGAAACAGGAACAGAAAGTCCTTCTGCAACAGTTCGAAACACCACTTCTACTTAGCCAAACCAGCGCAGTCCACTGTAGGCTGAACAATTTTACATCGAATCCTGAGGACATAGGGTGAAGTAAAGCACAGTTCAGTAAAATATCCCCCCTAGACAACCCACCATGTCTAGTTGCCACTGGTGCGCAGAGCCCTTTGTGATAAGAGCATAAACCCCTCCCAGAACCAACCTGCAGTAGCAGAAGTGATCCTTTTAATCAATCTCCTTTTAACCCCAACACACAGTGCAGTTTACGAAGGCAGACTCACTCTCCAGCGCTTTCAAATGCAAATTGTCACGCTGAAAACCATGACAGCAGCTCTGGAACTCTCACTTGGTAGGAATTCATACTTGGCCAAAAGGCCAAACCGTGGGTGCCTGCCACACAACACTCCACCACGAGGATTCTTTCCCTCCAGACCAAACGGACCAACATTTGAGGCTCATTATTGACCAGTCTTTGGAGGACAGACTGCTTCAGTGTCAAGGCTTTCACCAGCCACAAAAAGATTACAATGAGAGAAGCCCTTAAGGCAGTTGGTTTTGTTCTATTCAGCAAGGATTTGCTTGACTTCCATAACATGCCAAAAGATAACCAATAATTACCAGAGCTAAGGAACCTGCAGAAACCAGATGCAGAATGCTAAATAATTTGTGTGCGCTTCCCTGAGCTAAGGGTATTTCCAAAATGCTGTACTGAAATCATCAAAAGAAGGAGAACGGTGTATCAGTTTCATCAAACAAAGGAAAACCCTCTACGTTTTAAGCCCAAGGTCACTGGAACAAGACGACCTCCTCGTTGTAGAAATAGCTTGTCTGGCAATACCAGCACGAGCAGAATGACTTCATGGCAGCAGCAGACCTCTTACAAGAAAGGACATCAGACCTCTTCTCCAGCACGCTTCTCAGCGAAAGCTAATTTTTTTTACACGTGCTCGGGGGAGCAGGGAGAAACCCTGCAAGCTTATCCAGAACACATGGTCCTCACATGCAGCTTCTTCACCACTGACAAGACCACCTCACGTCAGCTTTCAATGCCGAGAGACTCGCTTCCCCCTGAAGACTGACAGCTCTTGACACTCCCGTGATGGCAGTGGAAGCACACTTGCGTACACGGGTCATTAGGTGGTTCCACCTCCCGGGGCCAAGACCAGCAGCGTGTCACCAAAGCTTGAAACAGCAGCACATCAGGGGCGCTTAGACATCTTTGGCTCCTCAGAAGCGGTGCCTGGCAGGAAGCGGGCAATACCCGGGCGCTTCAGCCCCAGCTCCTCCCACAGCACACAGAGGTTCCTTACGACTGAGTATTATTGACTTACTATTTATTTACGCTATAAACAGACACCCAGTGCTCCTCACACAAAGTGACACAAGAATTGGTTTTGTCAAAATAAGCTCTACAGAAAAACATCTCTGTAAAGCGTATACAAAGCGAGTTTCAGCGAACTACCTGAAGAGATTTTTCTTTCTAAAAATTCTTATTTTTATGATGACTTTTTCAGTCAGTATGGTATTTTCGGGCTTTAAGACTGTTTCTATGAGGAATTTAACACCTACACGTCTTGACTGCTCCTCCTCCGCCCTTTGCCATTTTAGAGAACAAAAGCAGAAAAGAAATGTATTTTTCTTCCATTTGGCAATTGTTCCAAATGCCAAGTGTACTTGCAGTTCTCTCCCACCTCCTTCCACACCCTCTTCTCGCCCTTCTTCACTATTCTAACATCCCCAAGGAGTTCCTCTTGCAGGGTCAGTCACAAGGCACGGGGCTTGCCTTTTAGCTCGGATCAACAGTTTTGCAAAACACACCCTTAATTCTCAAGAAGTCCCTGAAATTCACTGTTGAAGTTCAGATAATACAATAGAAAATAGGTTTTTAGAAAAATGTAACCTTACAGATTTAAATTTTAATTTTTTAAATGTTTTCACTGATGAATTATCACTCCACAGATGAAACGAAGTGCATGACCCCACTGCACGGGGGAAGGTGTACACTAAAGGCAATAAGCTCCAGTAAAGAATTCCAGGACTCCATCATAATTTCTGGTTTCACTCTCAAGACCTGTCACAGCTGCCATTAAAATTAAAAACCAGTTTTTCAGGAACAGTAGGTGGAAGCAAGGATAGGAAAAGCAATCTTGGAGCAACAACTCTTCACACGCTCCCTGGAAGATCACTGGGAAACTGGCACCCTGGTTCACCCCAACTTCGTCTGCTCCTTTAACAAGGCTTAAGGATCAAGGTTTGTACCAGTCAGAAGTCTCATCACCTTCTGAAAAGAACCCAGCCAAGCTTGATACTGGAAAGTTACGGGTACTAGACTCCCCAGGGCAGTTCTGTAGCATTAAGAGTCTTTCCCAACGGCAGTGTTCAGAAAACGGGAGTCAGTTTTCAATCTCCTATAAGCTAAATTTACCACCACCCTATCGCCATAGCTCAGAGGATCAGGCCTCGAAACATTTGGTAAATATTAACATATGACCTAGTCTGCAAAATCACATCGTTTGAGCCCTAAATCCCACATTTACGTGAAGATTATCACAAAGCAAGCTGCTGTCATCTCTGCTCTTTAGTTACAGTTCCATTGGCCAACAGCTTGACAAAGATCCATAAATACTCTCTGCGTAAGCCTCTAGTGCGCTCTGACAACCACACAGTGAAAACAGCCCGTCCTGGTTTTCAGTAACCCCCTGGATACAAAAGCCTTGTTGACAACTCTATCGTCAGGCCAGAACACCCCAGAATCACTGCCTGCATCTTCTAAAGCCACCTTCTTGGACCGAAGATAAATGAACAGAACAGGGAGGATGTGCATCCCTTTGAGGACATCCCAAGAGCCCCCTGAAAGCCTGCTGCGACAGAAAGGGGCTGCGCACCGAGGCATTGCAAGGCAGATACACGACAATGTCAAAGCAGCGGCCACCAGAAAGACCAGCCCAAGAGAACCAGTTGTCCACAGACCAGCAGGATCCCTTGCTGAGGCGAGTCATGGCACAGGAGCTCTTCTGGGGGCTGCTGTTGAGGTGGTGGGAGATGTTTGCTCATCGTGCCTCATGGGCAGCAGCACCGGCAACAAAAGCCTTCTCCAAAAGCCCTTGTCAGAGACCAGGCTGGAGCATCGACCTCCCAGCTGCACTTTCTGAACCGAGGTGAAGGAAAGAGGACGGAAGGGCGAGAGACGTGGGAAGCCCACACGTGGTAACACGGGTCATCAACGCTGTTCCTACACATACCGGATTCTGGACACATAGAAAGCTCTTCCTGCAGGCTAAGGACAGCTATTCCAAGAGGGAAGGCAAGTGAAGACATCGCTGTGTGTCACCACTAACTGGGGAAGTTCCTCCCCCAGATCCCAGAGCAGAGTTCCCACAGGCACCCTCCAACCCAGCGAGATCCACAGCAGAACTAGCAACACCTGCAGACCACCACCGTCTTTTTTACTCCCATGCAAGATAAATACACATAAGGGTGTCTTAGAAAATAATTTCCTTTAAAATCCTTAACTACATATATGCCTTCCAGAAGAGTCACCTAAACCCCACACACACCTGTGTGTGTGCAGCAGACGCACACGCAGACACAGAACAGTCACAGAAAGTGACACTGACACACAAATTACGAAGCCAAAATGCTTTGTTACTGCCTTTGTTGTGGCCCAACATCCTTCAAAGGAATCCCAACGAGCAGGAGCAAGCACCATTAGACCACAGCCTCCAACTTCTTCGTGTAACTACACACGAATGAGCTACCACGTGTTCATCACTCTTGATTAGGATGTCCAGATTCAACAAAACCACCAAGTTTTAGACACAAATGGGCTCCAAGCCACCAGCCCAGGCAGGACAAAACTGTGCTCATCTGTTTCATGAAGGTCATTCCTCAAGCTCCCCAAGGCTCAGGCTTGGAGCCGTCTCAGCTAGACCTACTAGCACACTCTTTTTTGAGGTAAGCTGGACTAGCACTTGGAGATAGGAGCACCACACGCTTCCAAAGGCCAAGGCAGTGCTTGAAGTTACCCATTCACTTGCATCCCGTACCAGAACCACATTCCAACTCACCGCTTCATTTCAATGAATAGAAATTGGAAATTACATCCAGCAGACAAACAAGGATGGTGGAACAGCTTTTCACCTTGTCCTGTATAACTTGGTGACTCACCCAGCACAAACCCTGAACTTTCTGCAGACAATGCCAATACACATGAGCCATTGTCCACAGCGTTATGAGCTGCAATCTGAGGTTCTCTTTAATACATACACGTTCTGTGGAGCAGACTGTACACTACACGAAGGAATCTGTGTCAGTCTTGACCCAAGAGCAGCAGCTGGGAATTGAAAACAAAGAATTGAACTCAGCTGGTTCTGGGCTGGCTACAGAGCAGAGCAAACCAGGGGGGAGGAAAGGGCCAGGGCAGCTGCTCTGTAATAACCCATCCAATTCTGGACACAAAACCAAAAGGCATCACTTTGTCACAGAGGCAACATCTGTACAGTCCTGTTCTCACAAGGCCAAAGAGGTAAGATACTGCACAGCACAGGTGGAGTAACACTGGTGACTTTACACCACATCAACGTAAGCACCAGGGACTTCTTAACTGAAGAAGCCTGCTCAGGAGCTCAGAAAGCATCAACTCCCAGCCAGCAGATGGAAGAACGAGAAGCATCTTCCAACGTTCCCAGCACTACGTTAGGGGATGAACAACGGATGTTCCATCTCATTCACTTTCAAGTACAAGTTTTCTGTCCTTGGCATTTCACCCCGCCTGAAAGGTGAAAAAGAAAATGCGTTTGGGGAGGGGTTTTTCCTGGGTTTGGTTTTGACTCCTTGTTTATAGCTTTGGTTCATAATACTCTTGCAAAAACAAGTAATGAGGAGAAGTCATACCTCTACTTCAGGGCACCTTAAGGGTCACAATGTTTCCCTCTTCCCATCTGAGTTATTTCACTCCTTCCACTCCCGCCAGAATTTTCCTTTCCAGGAGAGTCTCCAAATCCTTACCCACGATACAGGTTAATATGGACTCTGATTCTAAAAACAAAGAACTCACCCAACCAGAAACATTCACGCTATCTTCTCTACTCGACTAATAACAATTTTTTTGAAAAAGGAAACTTTGTTAGACAGACTCTAAATTTAAGAAAAATCTGCTGTCAGTGACACTTCAGTAAAGCCAATACAGGTACTAAAAGCTAAAACAGTGCCCTGGAACCTGATTTATTTGGTTGGAACCATGAATCTTTATTTGACTGAAGTCAACAGGCCCTAACTGTTAGGGAAGATGGAAAAAAATATTTATCCCTGCGAACCACGAGCAAAGTTTCCTTGCAGGTACTCCAGACGGACAGCAGCTGCAGCAGAGCCAAGCCAACCTCCCCTGAGAGGGCGGTACCTTGTCCAAGGCTCAACATAACCTTATTTGTGTCTCTGAGACATAAATAATCAAAAGACTAATATAAGCAACATAGTCAGTATTGTTGCTGAAAGCACAACAAAAACAAGCTCAAACAACAGTCAAAAACAAATTAAATCCCCCCCATCCTAAGACACTGAAGCTCTTATAGCTGAATATTTACATATATTAACATTTGGTTAAAAACTGGTAAATGCTCCAATATTGTATTTTGATTCATTTGAAACAACAGATGGGTTTTATTTTTTAAGTGCAATAATTTAGGGCTGGTTTCAGTTTCAGCAAGCGTGTTGCACTTAAGGTTCCAGCTAGTGAAAATCGCAACTATCTGGCTACTGAAACATATGCCGGGTTGTTGACTGCTGCTGGCCAAGAAACCGGCAAACCGATGGCACGTCACCGGCGCGGAGCCCTGTCCACGTGGCAACGACAACAACTGTAGTAAACCAGCCAAATTCCACCAATTTCAAGTAAGACTTTGTGACTTCAAAGTCAGTCCTACAACCAGCCACAGATTAGTAACGCACAAGGAGGTTAGTTTTAATTATCTGGGTGAGAGATTTGACCCTGCCCAGCCGCAGGGAGCGGGACACCACACTCCCCCTGCGCTGGTTTCCCAGGACGGGTGTTGTAAGGCTGACTGACTACTAGCCAACACGCATCCACTGGTCTCTGTTTGCACTTCTGGAACAGAAGCCTGAGATGTGTCTATCTAAGACCATCATTCTTAATCATCTCAGAAAACAAGGGGCAAACACAAAGCTGACGAAGAGGAACCATCCAGAAGTGTTTTACTGAGGTACTACTACACGCTCGGCTTTTTTAATTACAGGAAAACCACGGGTCTAATTGAGATGAAGACTCACAATAGTACACTGTATTAATACATAGAATAATGAGACAACTACCACACAAAGCACCCTTATGGGACAAAACAAAGGAAAAAGTAAGCAGTAAAAACTTCCTCCTCTCCCAGCTGGCAACTGAGGAGACGCAGCTCTCCCAGAGCCTGTGGGACAATCCCCCAGGATTGTCAACACTGTATTTATCGTGAGCTTAAAGACATTAACTTAACGAGCAGCTTGGAAAAGAATTGTGGTTTTCTTTTACCTTCAATGAAAGCTACACGGCAGGGAAGCACAGGCGGAAAAGAGGAGGTTTATTACTGTTTCGTTAAAAGTAATAAAGAATTTCAGGACCTGCTTCATTAACAAAGACACTATATTCTACTTGTGGAAGAGACTCAATCTTGAGAGCTGTCAGCCACTAATACGGGTCACTCTGTTCTGAACTTCAATTTTACTACACAGCTATAAAAAAAAGCTTCACAACACATTGTATCTAAATAGACTAATCTAAAACTGAAGAGATCTAATCTAATACTATTCGAGGTCTCTTCTAGTCTTAGAAGGATGCTGATAGAGTATGGTGTCAACGCGGCAGCGCAGGGGACTGGGATGCCTGCACAGTGCACAGGACCAGGGTGCCCGCACTCTCAAGTCTCTCTGAAGCTGCAGTGACTCAACATTTTTGCTAATAAAACAACTTATTTCTCCTCCTTTTGGTTCTTCAGTTATGCAGAATGAAAATAAAACTGTTATCTGCCACTTTCACAGGACTGCTTATACAATATTCATGGTTATGCTACAAGGTTTTGTGTTCTTGCAAGTGTGAATGGTAACTGTTGCCCTATGAGTACAGAAAGAACCTGCACAAGGTACACCACAACCCAGCCAGGGATTTGCGAGCAGTAAACTGCAGGTTACCACCGGGTCATAACCAATACATGGACTTTAAAGGTCTCTTCCAGCTTCCAAGCACAATCACACACAAAGACGGACCCAAGTCTCTGCAGCTCAAGGGATGAAAGTTCCGTAGCGCTGGTCAGCTCATCTTTGGTACCTGGTTTGGGGAGGTGCTGGGGCAAAGATACTGAAGCACAGAGCAAGAGAACAACCTTGAGTGCTTTACACCAGTTTGCTGCTGATCATCGACAGCCTGAGCTCTATCCACAACTGTCAGTCCCACGACAGTGTCTGAGAGAGCATCAGCTGTAGCAGAATATATCACTAACAGAAAGAAGTGGAATGAAAACGTAAGGTGGGGGGCAGGTCTCCAGCATCCTCTCTCCCTGGTCTGGAGGCTCATGTACTAACAGTAACGGATTTTTATGCAATACAAACCAGCAGCTGCAACTCCATTTAGTACTAATGCCTTTTCGGCTTTAAGCTGATCGCAAGCATCTCGATTTTTGGAGGGATTCTGCAATTCTGACTGTTAGAAGGCTGTCCAAAACCACCACTGCTGTTAGCCTGTGAAAAGCTCGCTGTGACCTACGGAAGCAACGGGTTTGCTAACCTCCTGATTCACCTACTGAGTTTACAGAAAATTATTAAAGGGATGAAAAAACCCACTTCAAAATACCAGTTATTTCTGGAAACAAGAAGCAGATGTTCTCCTCTGTTTGGCTCAGCTGTGCTACGGGACAAGAGTGCCTTTGTTACGCTGTCAGCAATAATTTATTTTATTTATTACAGCCATTTTATAATGCCCCTCAATGTAATATTTGTGCACGATTTAGACTCACGCAGATCCATTTCTCTATATATTAAGTCGTCAGGAAGCAGCACATACATACTTTTCAAACAGCAGACTCTGCTATGACACAATTGTGCAAACTGGGGTTTTTTTCCTCTTTCCACTGTATTAATAAAAAGGGAACAGGAAGAGAAGGAAGAGTTAGTATTGCCAAATAAAGCTGAATTAACATTAATAGAGAATTACCAAAACAAGACAAAGTTAGGAAAACGTGAGAGCTTAGAGTATAAACGTAAACCCAAATTCCTTGAAGTCCAGTGAAGGCGAAGCTTTTGAACCACGGAAAGGAAATATTGCCTAGAACAAAGTCACGAAGAACTAAGAGGAGACTAGGCTGGGAAGAGGAGCCGTTAGAAATGGAAGAGAGCATGTTCACAGGAGGGGGGAGAAAAACAGAAAGAGAAAGAAAAAGGAGTGTAATCATTTGCTGGTTTGCCCTATCAGCCCCTGAGGCCCTATCTGTGGAAGCGTTAAACCACTCCCCAAGGACCAACATGAGCCTTTGTTCGGATCTGATAAGGAATTCTGCACCTCGACAAATTAAACCTTTAATGAGCGCACACACACAGCGGCACAACCATTCGCCCTTCCCTCCTACTGCTTCAAACGAACTATTTCCTCCTATTAAAATATCCCCAAGTTACTCATTTAATCCCCCTGCGACACACGAAGCGGGCGGGATGAGGTGCGGGACAAAGCTAAAGCGCTGCACCGAAGGACCTAAATCCCACCTTCCCGCCCTGCGAGAAGCATCTGCCTGCGTAAACCCTCGCACATTTAACACCACACAGACATCAGCATCACCCTGGAAGACAAATGCAAATGTTAAAATATGAACCAAGTGTCTGAAATCCAAAATACAGGCAGGATTTATTTGTTCTGAAGTGACTGAGCGTCCAGTTACCGCGCAGGTTTCCTCCAGCCGACAAGACAGTGTGCACAGAGGAGCCAGTCTCTCAGGATAATCTGTTACTGAAGAGAACCCTGGCAAATGCCACCCCTCCAGGCTGAACCGGACAGACAGACAGGTTATATAAATGTACACGTCAACCCATCTAACCAACGAGTCGTAAGATTTAGCAAAGCGGGATGCACATCCTGGGGTGGCGGATCTGCCACAGACATGGGTATCAGTCCACGAGCAAACACTCTGGAAGAATTCCCACAAGAAAGGCCAGTTGGCATCACGTACCTGCATTGTTTTATCGAGCACCAGGGCAGAGGGAGAGAGAAAAACAAAAGATTAAAAAAAAAAATTTCAAAAGATTCCCCACACTTGGGTAGTTCCAGTTTCTCTATGTAGAAACAGAGCAGCAATTACATAAAAATGCACATGAGCTCCAGGAGTTCATCAGAATAATTCCCCTTGCCAAATAAACTAAAGATTATAGCACATGAACTATCTGAGCAACAACAACCACCAAAAAAATCAAGTGTGTACATGTCGAATATGCGTAACTTAATACACTTTACCAATTACCAAACGCTGGAATGTTACCACAACACTGAAAACTTGCCCTAACAGAGATTTTGCCAAACAAAAAATATTTGTAGCATCAATAATTAAAATTTTTACCTGAGCAAGCCATCGAGATCATTCCCCAACATCAGTAAATTATAAAAATATTTTAATATCTCCCTGCTAACTTCCTTAGATCTTACAAATTAAAACATTTTGTCAACAAAAAGCCCTAAAAAGCAAAATCACATGGATAATTGTAGCACTCCTAGGCAAAATTTAACCTGTGGGTTATTTATCTGTGGTTTTCCAAGGGCTGCTGTGCAGCTGACAGGCATGAAGCGCCCGGCCAGGCCACCAGCACACCCAACCCTACAATCTGTAATGCCCAGGTGACGTGCAGGGTCAGGGACACCAGGGGGGCAGAAAGCCCAGAGACTCCTGTGCTCAAGCGGCTTTGGCTCATCATAAAACACCAACCACACTCTGGGGAATTTGGGGGGGCTTTCCTGAATAAAAACCCAGTCAAAGTGCAGGAGCAGCCCCACGCAGCTGATTTCACGTGGGAGGAGCTGATGATACCTTTCTGCGAGAGTAGGAGGGGAGAAACAAAGCCACGTTTTTTGTCCGTGCGCAACCGGATCCTTGCAGACAGGAGCCACCGGCTCGTACGCTCTGCGCAGGGACACCCTGAACCAGGGGCTGACCGCAACCGCTGGGTAGGTTTTGACTGCCCTGACCTGAGTCTTGCAGCCTACAGAAGAATGTCGACAAGTCAAGATGCTCAGCGCGATTCAAAACATTACAGATAAAATGACCTGGCAATTGTGTGCTCTAGTTCCCTCGCCAACCTGCATCCACCTCTCACCACATCTCCAACGCCTGGGACAGCCGGCAGCGTGCAGCCATGCCGGAGAGCTTCGATTCCTCACTTTGTGCCACAACAGGTAGTTCAGATCCAGGGAGGGGACCCCAGATACACCCCACTACTGCAACAGGGGAGGGCTCGTCTTGAAATTAGTTTCTAAATGTCTATAAACAAAAGTACCCCAAGAAAACAGAAGTGATTTGCCTGTAATTATCCACTCAGCAACCAGAACAGAGGCCCCAACCTTGCCAGGTTTTAAGCACACGCTTAACTTTCATCACGAGCCATCTCACCATGCAGTGTCTCTAAAAGGCTGCCAAAAAAAGGGCCAGGTTAACCAGGGAATTACCTTTTTTTAAAAATCACTTCAGAGGTGCTATTAGCTAATTAGCAAAGATTAGAATTTTTTTCATCCACAATTAAGATACTTTGCCAAACTGAAACCTGCACCCATCCCTGATGGCAGTCGCAGTGGGAATCTACCCAGATCCACAGGAACCCCCCAGTGCAGCTAGGTATCACACCTGACAGCTCAACGTTACCAGGTTACAGGAAACATTTATTTTAAGGCAGTTTCAGCCAAAGTAAGAAGACAACCCTAAAGAATTCCGTGACAACTGGGGGATGCCTAAAGAAAAAAAAAACACCCAAAAAGAACAAAAACTCTAGAGATCCCCAAGACATGGGTATTCAAGGAGCAGCAGTTGTGTCAGGCCAGGCCAGAGGACCTGCCCCCCAGAGGGAAGGCGGTGACGAGCCAGCACGGTATGCCAGCTCATGAATGACACTCCTGTGATGAACCCAGTTGCCCAACACTGCCAACCACACCAGCAAAGGAATTCTGCTAACTGCAGACTACAGCCGGAGAGAAAGAAAGGGAGGTCTGGAGCAAGAGAAGCGAGAAAACAGAACGGAGAGGCTGCCTCATCACTAATTTAGGGAGCAGAGACCCAAGGAGGAACGTATCGCATATCCCACGGCAAGGAAACACTGGGGCTGAACGCGGGTGTTCCAGCCACCTACAGGACCGACTCGAAGGGGGCTGGGGGTCTCCATCCTGCTGGGCCGTGCTCTGGAGCAGCCTCTGCAGCAGCTCTCCCCGGGAAGCCTCTGGATAATTAACTTATAAGGAAGAGCAGGCAGGACATTCTGCTCTCCGTGAGGTATCAAGGGAGAACAGATGTTTCTCGGTCTCAAAGGGACAAACTCAAGAGCGTATCATTTCATACCGCCAATTCTTGGGCATGTAAAAAGAAAAATCCCAGTAAGGGAAACAAATAAAAAAAGGCGAGGGTAAACAAACAGACTGAAATCAGCCTTTCAGCGAAACACAAACGCTATCAAACGTCTTTCAGAATTAAATTACTGCTCCATGCCACCACTATTCCCAAAAATACTGATCACAGACTGGCTCGCAGGGAAGGGACAGAGGAGGCATTAACTGGGAAACGCGTGTTAGTGCGGCCAAGCAGCCTCGCACATTTCTTCACTCCCACTCACTGGAAAAACATCTCTTTATGAAGTCTGAGAAGCATAATTAGTTTGGTTTTGTTTAAATCTGCATCCCTGTACAGGTAAGCAAAGTCTTTCAGCTCACTAACTTTTCCCAGCAGTTTTGCATCACTGAAATATGCTTCATTTCCCTCTTCAGGGATCTGCCTCCCCGTCTTCTTCCTCCAGCTCGCCTGAAGTTGTTCGCAAAGCACCTCACGTCCATACCCAGCACGTTACATGACGGTTCACCATCACCGCTGGTCCCGAGAGGTCCAGTTTTGAAAGAAGAAATAAATAAATAACCCAGCTCTCCCCCGAAGAAGTTGGTGAGCGCCGGGCTGGCCATGTGCAGCACGCCGACTGCCGAAGCCCGGCACCGACGAGCGGAAAGCCTGTCACGACACCCGCGTAGGCAAAGGAAAAACACAGGAATAAATAAAGAGACGCCGCGGAGAAGGAGCTGCAGCCCCCTTACCTCCGGAGTCCTGTCTGCCGGTTTCTTTCGCAGAGCCTGTTTAATCTTGGGGTCCACAGGAGAGCTCATTCTATTGCTCTGCTCCTCCAGGGCCGGTCGCCTGGGAAATCGCTGGCGGGGGGCGATGCCTCCGGGAACACCAAAC
>NW_010390425.1:0-204 GCF_000710305.1 Buceros rhinoceros silvestris | reverse complement strand
GAGCCGAGGGCAGCGGCAAAAGGTGTCTCCCTGCCCCCGCTGCGCCGGGAAAGGGCTGTGACCGCCGGGACAGGGGTTGCCGACCTCTCCTCGAACTTTCGTCCAGCTTCCCCAAGCTTGGACTTCGCTCTCGGCTCTCTTGTCCTGGCTCCCTTCGCCCTCCTCTCCTGAGGGCACGGCGGACCCGTCCCTGTCTCCTCCCGG
>NW_010390424.1:2023-17853 GCF_000710305.1 Buceros rhinoceros silvestris | reverse complement strand
TACCTCGGTCCCTCGACCCTTAACACACCCAAACCTGAATGGGATGTTCTATAACCTGTGGAGTGCAAACAAGTCTGAAAATAAGGGCCAGGCTTTCTAGACTAAAAAACCTCAAGGCTACAAGGCTTTTCAGGACCTATTTTTATTTTAATATATACTTTACAAACCATTTAGTTACCTACTAATATCTAATTATCCCACCACAGAAGGGAAATGCAGTATAACACACCAATTTCATCAACAATAAATGTAAAACCAGAATGTTAAGTTTGCATTTGTGCATAAAATCCGCAGTCAAATTAGACTCTAAGTCAAAAGGGTTCCCCGCCAAGAGTACAAGAGACAAAAATCAGAGACTTATTTTGTGAGGCAGTGACTAAGACTGAATAATCCACTGTTTTTAACTTTGAACAAATAGAGACTTTTTGAAAGGAAAATAAAATGTGGACAAACCACAATGAACAAAACATTCACAGGGAAGCATTTTTCAAGGGCATAGTTGTTGCTGGAAACCATCCTTAGCAGAAATAGTTTTGACCACTTTGGGCCAAGCCTTTTATTACAGCTTTTATGCAGCAGCTAACAGTAAATTAAGATTTTACATTTCAGTAATACTGATACAGTATAAACTGATTCACAACAAAGATTTCAATTACTTAAAGAAAATTACAGGTAAAGGATCAGCAGAGATACTAATTTAGGAGTGCCTTAGACTGTCTCCTCTATAACTGTAAAAATGTACCTTCTATTAGGGTAATAAAACAGATGTAATATCTTTTGGTAGGTAAGGTAATAAAAGCAAGTTTAACAGCTCTCAAAAATTTCATAAATTTTCTTGCTGAAATTTACTGTGGTCTATCTTTGTTGGATTAATATTGATTTTATGCTGCTGTTTCACTAGGGTTATTTATGTAAGCAATAAAACCTTCAAAAGAATGATCTATGGCTCACCTAGGAGCTTCTTTCCTTCTTGCTGCTTCTGAATGTTGCTGAGTTCTGTCTGGCAAGGTGGGTCTAAAATGACATAAAAATGTTAAACAGATTACACTGTATCTAGGAAAGCAAGCATATGACTAAGTTTTCACAATTTGCTACATTCTAAGGTCACTCTAATTACTGATCTTAAGAAATACATGCGGCCTGCATTAGTAGTCATGTTCTAAGCTCTGAAAGAGAAGAATGACTGCACCTTGCTACAGCTTACAGAATACAGCTTACAGAATTATGAGTTAGAGCACCACCACGGACTTGTGCAGGAGGTCACACCCAGTCAACCCAGCCATAACTGAGCATCTAGTCACTAGTCTGGAGGATCAAGAAATATTACACCAAAATAGTAACTCCATCACACCCTATTTTAGCAGTCTACAGAAATCAGAGTGTGACTGTGAAGCTTGCCTCATGTATTGGTTAGAAACAGGATGGCTCTTCTAATTCTTTCCCTTTTGTCCTTGTTAGAAGACATGTTCAAGTTTTGTGTTTCACATACTAGTGGAGTTTTCTCCACTGCAGTCTGCAAGACTGTGATGTTATTGCAACAATTTAAGACTGATCTCCATGGGTACAAAGCCCCATGTTCAGCAAATTAAATTAAAAACAGTGGCCAAGCTTTAGATATTAAAAGAATAGATACTAAGAATATATATTGAAATTCAGTTTTTAATTTTTCAGTTACAGCTTACTCCAGTTCTAAATAATTTAATTTTCTATTTTCTATAAAAGCTAGTCACAGTATGACCCATAAAATGTGAATGTGTATGTTACTGTTGAGTAAGTGAAAGAATCAAAGACGCGGATATACTAATCTTTAAACGCTGATACTGCACACTATGTTAGACCACCAGCACAAAGGCATTTCTCACTTGAATCAGCAACAGTATTACTGAGTATACTCATATGGGTCTTTAAGCTTATACTTACCAGAAAATATTCTGATAACATCTCACTAAAATATCACATTCTATGAATATTAAATACATTTTCCATTTTAGCAGACTGATTATTTAGAATACCTCTTTGCCATGCAATTAACTCAAGGCTCCCCTCTGAAATAAAATGAAACTATTTTTTTTCCATGCAAACAGAAAAAATCTTCTGAGCCAATTTAAAGATGAGTAAAGATTGGCCTAGCTTATTAATGAAGCACACACTTAGGCAAGAATCCAGTCACTGTGTAGGGCAATGGGCGGACAAAAGTCACTTCAGTGGTGATTGCCCAAAGCAGCCTTTCCTGAATTCCTCCTGAAGGAAAACAAGACTGCTCACCCTTTTGGCCAGCTGAGAGCAGCACAAGATGCACAAAGGAGTGCAGGAGCAGCAAGAATACATTATGATACATTGAGGTGTCTTCTTGTGGAAATGCTCAAACTCTGCTGACAAACGCCTAAACTGGGGATCAAAAAATATATTTCTGGTGAACACAGCACCTCTTGACTGGCATAGCCTAGATATAACAATAGGCCTTTGGTGTTATTCATCAACTCCTATCTAACAGAAACCAGAAAACAATAATAACCCCTTACTGACAACAGGCTGTTAACTTCTCTTGACTTTACACTTTAAATGCTATTTACATATCCCATACATTTAAAGAAGCTTATAAATGTTTAGAGTGACCTCGACTCTGGCGGACCAGGTTTTCACACTAAATCTTTCTTGAGCGAAGGCCTTAAAAGTAGGCTCTACTGTTACAATACTGTTCACAGAAGTCTTAGTGCCAGAACAACTTTTCAAGACGTGTCTTTCCAGACAACCAAGCAATATTCTGTTTGTGCTCTTGAAAACCACTGGGACATGATATCACTGGGTACTTAGCGTTCAAGTATTTGCTGATTAAGTTTTAAATTTCTTGTTGTAAGAAGTGCTTTGATGATGATCATGCTCACTATTATGCCAGAGATGTTCATTACCTTTCAAAACTAAGGCTTCTGTCTTTCCTGATATTTAAAGAGTTAGATATTAATTGCACAACATTTTGAGGATCAATTATTTCTTAAACCAAAGGTATTTCCAATTAATCTGTAACCTAAAAAAAGACTAATTTATGCACACAACTACCACAGGCTAGAAGGATCTAGGATTGTGGTGTACCTGGCAGTGCTAGGTTAACAGTTGGACTTGATGGTCTTAAAGGTCCTTTCCAACCTAAATGATTCTATTCTATTCTTGTCTATCCTATTGTCATCTATTCCACTCTCTTCTCTTCTATTCTATCCTGTCTTTCAAAGAAGATGGGAAATACGCAGAAGAAGAAGTAGTCAAACAGGAAAAATACATGTACTTTATTCTATGGAAAAAAGTCCTAAACTGGAAACATGGAGTTACACGTGAGCACTAACATGGAAATACAAGCTATAAATCTTTGGTGGTAAGATTACAAAAAGGAGTATCACTAACCAAAAGGTAACAAGGCAATATGAGAAAGTTACTTACCCCAAACTCTCTTCTTCTCAGAAGCTAGGTCTTCAAGATTCACTTAAGCTTTGCTTCTCAGGATAAAAGCAGCAAAAACTCTTAACAATACTAAATCACTTTGGCACTTAAAACTGTCAAAGAGAATGGCAGGCTAGAAGGTGAACCAATTCCTTTTGGTCCACAGCATATCCTTTTTCTTCTGTCCCCAAAACATAATGCTTTCCCTCTTTATTTTCCAGTTAGCTCCTGAGTTTGGAAAAGCTTTCTTTGAGATTTCTGAACTTAAATAAAAAAGCAGTGTCACTGGACAACTTTTGGCAGTCTTGTAGCAAGGAGAAAAAGTTCTTTTACAAAAATCAGTGTGGTAGCTTCCTTTGAAATAGAAATGAATCTGACATCAATCCTTCTGATAATCTGAATACAAAAAAGAGACCTCATCATCTTCACCCTTAATCTGTATCCACACATGTGGCAGCAATTGTCTTTCTGACAATTTCACTGCATTGTTATGAGTGATTTGTGAACCACTTAACAGCAGCCATGCACAGTTCTTCAGTGCTTGAAGTACTGATGTACACGAGAGTATCCCGTGTTATTCATACCGGCCCTTGAGACACTACTATTCAGTTGTGTCAAGAGCTGCTGCAACGTGAGTACAATTAAGCCTTGATTACCAAAAGAGGCATATTAACAGAGCAATGGGACTAAAACTGGTATATCTGACAAAGAACGTGTAGGATGTTTTATAGACATGTCTCAAGGAGCTGCTGCCTACACAATGAGCCTCCAGCTTTCACAGATGCTCCATCTTATTTAGCTACAAAACAGTGATTTTCCACCTGTTAACTAGGTAATATTTAGCAGAGCCCCTAGCTTCTGGTAGATTAGGCTGCCATGTTGTGCCGTGCCTGTGCTTGGGGTCAAGTATTATAATGGACCTTGGACAACCGAGGCTTGAACTTTAGGGATTTGAAGCATCAATACTGCACTTCAAGAAACCTTTCCAGGGACCTCAATTATATGTTAAGGCCTGTTGCACCTTCCTTTAGAACCATCTACGAATAAGTTCTGCAATCCAAAAAGGCTGATGTAACATACGAATCATGATAATTATAATTCTTCTTATCATTCTAGTTTTAAAGTAAAAGAAATGTCTTCCAGTGTAAGAAAAAGGCACCTAGAGAAGTGCCAGAGTAATGGATCCATGCAAGACACCTGCAGTAAAGAAATACTTAGGTGTTAAGCATTACTATTCCCAGGAAAACTGGGTGCTCTCCTACTCTGAAGCAGAGATGCAAAAAAACAATACGCTGCAATAATGATGATGAAGTACTGACAGAAAGAAATTCAGTCTATAAAAAGGCCAACACTGCAAGGGCCTCAGCAATTAGATAAGCACTAGTGTTAAGCTACTGTCAAACAACTAAGAAAATAAGTTTTGAAGATGGGCACTGAAGGACTTGCATGAATTGTGCTTAAAACTAGAGGGCAACAGCAACCAAAGCGTACGGGAAGACTTGCAAAGAGCACTGGCAAGGTATTGCAGAAATGCATTATAGCATCTTGGATGTACTTCAGAAATACCAAACTACACCTAAAGAAGAATAAGGTCAAGAAAAAATGCAATAAGCATCACTGAGCTGTAGTAAGGGTTTAAACACTAGTCAAAGCAGGACAGAGACCACAGGAAGATCTTTTCCTGATCAAGAAAGGTCTGACTTAAGTATTCATAAGAAGTTGCTTATATTGTCTAGAAGTTGTGAGCAATGTGCAATAATGGTTCAAGGTACTGTAATGCATCATTACAGATCTCAAGCAGAAAGACAGAATGAAGAGTTGCAAGTACTTGACTGATCCTGACAGTCTTGAACAGTGAAGCTAAAATCAAAGAGCAAGAGGGCTTTTCAGATAATGGCTCAAGTAAATACTACATATTTAAAAAAAACGCAGTGGAATTTCTACCCCAGTATGATACATATTGTTTACTAAATGTTGTACTTCACTTTGAACATCATTAATTTACAGCAGTGCTGAAAAACTATAGATCTGCCCCAAAAGCCCCTACTAAACTTAGTATCAACTTATTTTAGTATCAGAAAGAAGCCACCGGATTTCCCTACCATGCCATCTTTGTTATTAATAACAAAGGTCTAGTTAAAGGTCTTTATTTAGATTGTTCAATCAAGTGGAACTTGACCAAACACGAACATAATACAAGGTTTAGCATAAGAGAGCAAATTATGAATAGAGAATTCTCTGGGTCACTAATACACCAGGGAGTTAGGACTCAGATAGTTGTGCAAGAGCTCGTAACAGAATGTGACAAAAGAAGTCTATACACTTTTTTCCTCCTTATCCCTTCTAAAAAGAAAACAGATTTTGCTGACCGCATTAATTTGGAGGGATAGAGTGTACATCTAATACGCAAGGACTCCCAAAACTGAGATTTCACCTCATTTACAACGTTGAGGATACATCTTTTTTACTATATGCTCAAACACATTGTAGTATCAAAAGCTATCTATCAGTTTTAAATCCGCACATTTTCACAACACCATGATCAGGACAGTGAGGATGGTAGTAAAAGGGGGAGGAAAAGCTTCCAAATGTTGGATTCTGCAGTGGGGAGAATCAGGGGCACTGAAAACCAGATCTCAGATTTTTTAGCCTTTGGGGTACCACTAATATAATTCACTAGTGTTTACATCAGTCTTTATAATACCCTCCTTGGGTTCTAGTGGTACACTGAGCAAATATTTTAGACAAACAGTATTTATAGGCTACAGAAAGCAGAACTACTTGAAACTTACCCATGGAAGTGCTTCCTTAATGCTCTATTTACGCTGTACATGCATTACATGAAATTGGTTGAAGAGTCAATTAGTAGAAGAACCTTGGACCATACTAGGCCATATATTATGTCTTGTACTTTCTCAGACAATTGAAAAGACTCATGCTGCCCTCTGAAGGGTAAGGGTGTTTATATATTAAACTGAAATGACTGTGGGGGTAGGTTTATTTATTTTAAAGACAACCCACTTCTCGGATGGGTTATTTTTAATTTACTAATTTTGTTAGCAGTACATACAGACTTGTAAAAACAAAAGCAGTTTGTTCTGCTACAAAACAAACAAGCTGTTTTGAAAGATTAAACGTTAACCTTTTAACTACAAAGTTACCAAAGAAAAGAAGTCTAGTGTTTAGTATATATCTATAGAAGTACAGCTTTATTTTTATTCAGAATTACAACTGGCAGATGTGGCATGATGAAAATCTTTATTTCCAGAGAAATCAGAATAAAACCATAGATGTTGAGTGCTAATGGAAATTGATCATAAGCGTTTTAAGAGCACAAGTGAGATTTAAAAATTGATATACAAATTCTTTATAAAGGCTGAACTGACTTCGCAAACTTCCCACCAAATCAGTCTCACTTCCTCTACTGCAGTAGAAATTTGGACTCTACTTGCTATATATCCTTTTAAATATACCTCCCTCACGTTATTAAGAAAAATGAAGGGGCAATTCTGTCCAGTTTCAGACAATATTTAATAAGTAAATTGTTTGATTGTTGGATTCATTACAACTAGTTTGAGTATATAATTTATGTGATGTCTCACCTACATCTAAAACTGCTATAAGATCCTCAGGAAAATAATGCCTACAGGTTATGTTTATTCATTTAACCAAATCACATCAGGACATTAAGAGATACTCATCTAGGCAGTAAAAATCAGTTTAAGTCCAAATGACTGGAAATATCTTTATCCATAATGTTCATTCAGTTATTTTAATAGGCTCACAAAATAGAATATTAAGATGCCATACTTCAGCAATAAAAAAGTTTCTTTTGTAATGTAGATTAAGCAGATTGGGAAACAAAAGTAATTTTGGTTTTTATTTTGGTGTCTCTTCTGCATACTTACTGGATGTTGGCATGAGAAACAATATTGCTGTAAAAGCGTTAGCTGTTCTTTTGCACTTTATTTAGAATTCTTGAATTTCTAGCAAGCCTTTCCATTTAGCCTGGGTTGTTTGGTTTTTTAACTTCATTTTAGGTATTCACAGTAGGTGAAAAACTTCCACACAAATTCATCGTATAGAATTTAAGAGCTTGTAGTTCACTGTAATCTTAGTATGTTTAAAAAGGATAAAGTGTTACAAAAAGGTCAGTCATATACATATGCAGGTTGTTCTCATCTTTTACCTTGCTGTCTTTGGAAGCAGTAGCACCATTCATTGTTAGATATTAAACTGTCCTTGTATGTGTCACAAGAATTGAAGAATGCCCTGGTGCATGGCTCATTCTTGTCAAGGTAAATGCTTCCAAGTTCTGACTGGTCCAGCAACAGGTCATAGTTCGTATCGAGCCTGTTAAACATCCAACCAAGGGAGTCTTTGCAAATTGGCAAAATGCTGGTATCAAATCCTAAGAGGAAAAAAAAAATCATGTAACAGGAAAGATACAACAGCTGCTGAGCTCAGACGTCACAAAAGAATGCTGCATCATGGAAATTACTCCAGTGGTACATAGATACAGTACATAAACAGTGTATGCAATTGAAATGCTACTTACAAATTAAATGTCAGCTTCTTTTTAAAAGAATCATTAAATTAACTTACTAAAAAAAAATAATGCCACCATCAGTCTCAAAGCATTTAGAAATACAAGTTTTCTTCTGAAACTTTATACCTATAGCACACACATTGAGTACAGTACTAAACTATCATCTACAGTGATTTCCTGGGAAATAATTCTCTTGATGAATTTTAGTGATATTATAAACCAGGAGAGGGAAGCTTAAGTGGTTTGCAACGTTAACAGGTCTAAGAAGAGAGTAAAAGTTTTCTTCTGAAACTTTATACCTATAGCACACACATTGAGTACAGTACTAAACTATCATCTACAGTGATTTCCTGGGAAATAATTCTCTTGATGAATTTTAGTGATATTATAAACCAGGAGAGGGAAGCTTAAGTGGTTTGAAACGTTAACAGGCCTAAGAAGAGAGTAAATTCAAGGTAACTAATCAGAGTCCACTTTTTTCTTCCTATAACTACCTTCAATTCAATGATAAAGGAACAAAATACTCAGCTTCAGCAATGCCATGGAAGTTATGATATTTTTTTATCATTACCTGATACATTACTTTACATCTTGGAGGCGGCCATTGATAAATCAGATCTCGTGATACTGCTTGCATCTTCTTAAATCGTTGCTTGGAATAAGGGCAATCAGAAATAGGCTGAGTCAATTGTTACTGTAGCCAGAGCTCAGACCTCAGTTTTGTTTTACCTGCCTCAGCTGTAAAGTACGTGAGGAGTTGCATATGGACATGGAGGGGGAATTCAGAAACTGCCAGACCTCTTGCCTATGTGGAAGACGTGAGCTGCACATAGATGGACTACGCGTTTTTTTTCCTGTTCACTTGCTGTGGGGTTGTACCATGGGCTTATGGTGCATGTTGTCAGGCACTTGAGTATACGTCCTAACGCAGAATGAGATTTAGTGCTTCTAAATACCATTCTTCTAAAAACTTTCAATCTAAAACTGAGCACTGAAGAAATGAAAACAGTGAATACAGCTATAGAAAATTGACGTGAAAGCACAGGGGAATTCCCAGTTTCTACTGCTGTTTAAAATCAAGCCTGTCTGCCTTAGTTGTTGTTCTGAAAACAATAGAGAAATATGAAAAGTGTTTCTATACTGCTAAAACAGGTCAAGTTGGATGACTCAGTAATCAGATTTAGAAATCAGTAGATTATCCTTTAGATATATATGTATGTGGAAGTGTCCATGCTATGGTGAAACCATCGTTTCAGAAGGAAAAGAAGAAAGTTGATAGCACCAAAAACTCCCTGTGGAACTCAGACAATCACATAAACTCCCCTTTCCCTAGAAACATTAAATTAACTATGAATTTTTATCACGGCAGTCTCACTTTTTTTGATCCCTATTGATCTGTTGCATACATTATCACTTCTGATTGACAGAAAGAAAAGAAAAAAGAAAAAAGCAAGTAATTTGGTATTTATGGTATTTATAACATTGATGTGTTTAATAGAATTTAAAAACATAGCCAGGCATTTGACCAATGGTCTCTCCCTTCCTCTCCAGCCCCTGATAAAACATCAAGGCAAATGAATTTATTTTTCTGTAGAATAGGAAGAGCAAAGAAAGACAGGACCTGACTGAATGAATAAGGATTATATAGTAGATCTGTTTTTCAACTTTATCTGTAAAAGCTATCAAAATTATTTAACAGGTGTTTCCAATTTGAAAATTTCTGGAAGGTTCCTCCACCTTAACAGATTTTGTCTAAGGATGAATGTTCAGTATAACATTATTTGCCTCTAAGGTTCTGTTCCTGAAGGCCTTTTAATACTGCCTAGATACTTCTCCTTTCTCTGGTACTCCTGCTTTTATAAAGCTACAGATCTTGGATTCAAAATGGGCCTGATGTGAAACATACAGCTTCCTATCCTGCCTTTTGTGTAACTTCACGAAGAGAGGAATTATTCTTGTGCTCATAAAATTTTTCTGAATTTAGCATTCTGGCCAGCTCACCAGACCGTAAGACAAGTTGCAGAATAAAAGCAACCATGAGGAGACAGATTTTAATGAATAAGAAGCCAGCTAGAAGGGAATATAAGATAAAAGCCACTTTAAAGATGGATCTTGTGGGCCAAAGTAGATAATTGTAGATAATACACCTGCATGTGGAATTTTAACCTTAAGTTCATTGAAAGAGGCATCCCCTTCAAGCTTAGGACAAAGTATTTTTAAATTAGCATTTGTGGATCACACTCGAAAAGCTCACATCACAGAGTACTTTGTATTTCAGTACAACAGAAGCTAGTATAATGTATTTAATAAGCACTACTAAGGAAAAGGGGGACAAAAACCCCCAAACGTCTGCTTATTTTATTTCTCTCAGTCAGTTTCAAATTTGAATCTAAAAAGAAATAAATCTATCTGAAAAATAGTGAAAGACCACTAAAGATTTAAAAGGTTTTATGCATCAAGAAATTAAGGTTGGAATGATATTATATATTTGCAGAAGATTTTATCACTGTATTTTACTTGATTCGCTTATCTATCACTAGCCTGTGAATTGAGTTCATCCTTTACCCCTATTCTTCAATTTTTTTCTCACTAGTTTTACACAGCTTTTAGATTTTTTAAAATGTTTCTCTAATAGTGATGTCCCACTGGATTTTTATCTATTACACTTGTCTTAGCTAAGGACAGAGTTTGAAATTAAAACACTTGCATAGGACTCTGCAATACCATTGAATAACAGATGAAATTATTGTAAGTCAGTGATATCAACAGGAAAGTATAAGAAAAAAGTCATTATGTTCTAATATCTTCTATAAATCCAGTAAAATTTTAACATAACTATAGTTTAGTATTTAAATATAGTTTGAAGTCATATTTATGATAAACAATTCCTAGTAAAGAGGAATACATTATAACTGGCACATCAAAATTAAGAAACGTACTTCAAACAATAATAATTCATATAAGAAACTTCTTTTGTTATTTCCAAGTCTGGAAAATAAAGTTTACATATATTAAAACTGTCATAACCTACTGGAGAAAAGGCACCATGGGTCATAGGGTGTGGGTTTCTATTAAAAACTGATGCAAAAATTTCAAAAAATAACCATGCTTTCCCTTGAAAGTTGTTTATGTTTCTTTTTTCAGAACTTGCTTCTGAAGTAGTTTTCATTTTTATTTACAGACCAAGTGTTGTTGGGTTTTTTTACTATTTTTTTAGTTCTTCCTCTTCTCCATTATTTACAATTTTAGTGTTTAGAAAAATCACAATTTTAGTTTTTACTTGCCTTGTTTCACCAAGCCAAGTCCTTTCTTGGCCATCAGTCACTGCAGCATAGCGTAGAAATATCTCAAATCTAGGTTCAATACTAGTTTAGGTGAAATACATAAAAATGGCTCAAGTATTTCAGAGGTAATCCAGGCACATGTTGACAGAGAAAGAAGCAGCTTTGTTTGATCTAAAATGGAGCAGTCCACCTCCTCCAGAACTTCTATGCCACATAAAGATCAATGCCTCAGTTCCACGCTCACATTATACACCCTTAAGAGATTACTGTGGTAAAGTAAAATTCTTGGTTCAGTTTTAAAGAATCTTAAAGGAACTGTCTGAACTTCAGATTACCTGAAGTGCTTTCTCTTTGTAATGACTTTCTTCCTCTAATACAATACTGATTAAATAATGCAGGTGTCAGTCTTGAAGGCGATATACTTGAGAAAAAAAGAGTCAGGAAAGCAATTAAGTACATACCTAGAGTTTAAAATATGCTAACATGGTTTGACAAATGAAGGGGTCAGGTGATACAGAACTAAGAATCACACAGTCACCAGGTGAAATAGGAAATTAATTGCCCAAATTGCAGACTACATATATTATCACTTTGAGTGCCAACTGGAATGCTGTTCATATACATTTCTCATTGTTGTGAGACAAAACAAAAAGCAGAAACTAAAGGGGGAGATTAGTGTAGTTGAGGTCAGTAATTTATTCTTGATGATTATGCACCAGCACATTATAATGAAAAGGGCAAAAATTGCTGCTCAGGTGCCTAAACTACAAAAGATTTTATTTTTCTCTCATTCTAACCACTTACTTGAAATCTATGTCCATATACCATAATGAAATGAGCTTTTATGCAGCTATTCCTGAACACTTTCTAGAAATATGTGAAGCAGCAGCTTAAGCTCTTTTCCTCAGCCAAAACAACCCTAAGGGAAATATTATTAAGAAATATAGCCCTCCTGCATGGCTTACTCACTAGCATTGAAAGGATTTCCTCCAAAGGAACCAAGAGGAATGCTCCTGTTTCTGATTATTTCTGAGGGGAGAATTTCAACTCTTAGTAAATATAATCTGCTTTTCAAGGTAAAACTGTTGTTTGTCTGCTTATTAAGCTCGTAAATAATAAATCCTTGTGTACATTGAGGAAGATAGATTTTGACATTATGTGGAAAACAAAACAGCATACCTACATATGGCTCACATATCGCATTCCATAAACGTAGCTTTTCTAACATGCCGAGAGAAGTAAACCACATGATTCTTTCCAATACCAGTACAATAAAAGACACTAACAAAACACACATGCAGGTAAACAGACATGCGCATGCTCTACCAGGGTCCTGATAGTCATCTAGACCGTGTTTTTTAAGTGTTCAGTGAGCAAGATGCATAGCAAGAAGGTTTTCACTTGTGATGGATTTGTCTTAATATTTTGGCTATCAGAAAATCTTCAGTTAACAGCATCACACAGCTGAGACCTACTGTGCACAAACTGGGAACGGGTTTTCCTTCCTAATGTAGTTTTATCAGGACAGACCTGAGCAGGAAAGACTAAAGACAGAACTAAGCAGATATGAATGCTTTCTGTTGTATTTGGTGTTCACAAAAGTGTCGGTCTAGGTGAGGCTCATTTGGCTCCACGCTAGCCCTAGGAGATAGCATCTGAACTTGTAATATAGTCCTGCTCACTATGATTGCACAGATAGAAGTGGAGCCTGGTTAGGGCAAGGCATGGGAAAGGTACCAAAGCTCTTAAGACAAGCCTAGGACAACTGATTCTCATTTTACAAAAAAAGTGTACAAGGGAGAGAAAAAAAGCACAGCTGTAACATCCCTTAAACACGCGTGAATATTTGCATCCTGAAGTCTCTCTTTTTCCAGAAAGTGGTTTAAAGAATTTTACATGGAAGTGGAAGGGGGGGGGGGGCAGAAATAAAAAATCAAGATGAATCCCATTGCTGGAGGCTCCAAGTTTGCTAACAGATTGACAGTTCATATGAAATGTATTCTGTGAAATATCCAACTGAACATTTTCTTAATAGGAGTGACTATTCAGGTATCTTCTACTTTTCCTTAAGAGGGAAAAACACAATAAAGTTCTATCTATTTTTCAACGTGTGTAAGGACAATTCTGTACAAAACATTGAGTCAAAACAAACTTCAGTCAGTAACTCTGATTTACTTCATTCAAAGTCTTAACTTTAAAGATTCTGGATGCTCACAGCCCAGAAAGCCAATTGTATCCCAGGCTGCAATAAAATAAGTGCGGCCAGCAGTTCAAGGGAGGTGATACTGCTTCTCTACTGTGCTCTGGTGAGACCCCACCTGGAGTACTGTGTCCAGCTCTGGAGTCCTCATCAAAAGAAGGATGTGATCTGTTGGAGAGGCTCCAGAGGAGGGCCACAAAAATAATCAGAGGGATTGGAAGACCTCTGCTATGAGGAGAGACTGCTACGAGAGAGTTGGGGTTGTTCAGCCTAGAGAAGAGAAGGCTCTGGGGAGACCTCGTTGCAGCCTTCCAGTAATTAAAGGGAGCTCATAAGAAAGATGGGGACAGTCTTTTTAGCAAGGCCTATCGCGACAGGACAAGGGGAAATTGTTTTAAACTAAAAGAGGGGAGACTCAGACTAGATATACAGAAGAAATTTTTTACAGTCAGGGTGGTGAAACACTGGCACAGGTTGTCCAGAGCGGTGGTATCTGTATCCCTGGAAACATTCCACGTCAGGTTGGATGGGGCTCTGGGCAACTTGATCTAGTTGAAGATGTCCCTGCTCACTGCAGGGGGGTTGGACTAGATGACCTTTGAAGGTCCCTTCTAACCCAAAGCGTTCTGTGATTCTATGATAAGCCATAAGAAGATTCTCTATTACCTTTGACCTCTGGTCTTCCATCTTGTAACATGACAAGGTGCACAAGTATTCTTCAGAAAAGACTGCCTGTTGGCAGAAATATCAGAGGGACTAGGGTATTTTTTTTGCACTTTGCATTTGATGCATTAATTCCTTGAAAGTTCTATCACACAAAATTAAAACAGAAATAGAACAAATGCTTTGAAAGAGGTACATAAAGTCTCATTTAACCTTTCAACTCCTTACTTCCTCATCCAGAGGGGAATAATAATGGAGGTATTACTATAATACGGGGGTAAAGTATCCTTTTCCCCTTTGTGTCATCTATTTAGACCACAAATGGCCTGAGGAGAAGACTGAAGTGTTTAAATAGCATTTTTAGTAATGATACTTCCAGATATATGCAATCTGAATACATTTAGACACAAAAGATATTTTAGAAGTAAAACCCTATTAATTATTTGCAATATCCTAGTCTACATTACTAGTAAGATTCAGCTTTAGAAAAAGCAACGGTGATGGCACCTTATATTTTTTACTTGTTATCAGCATTTTTGATGGCTCTAGCATAACAAACACTTTTCTTTGTTTTGTTTAGAAATAATATTTATGATTGTATAGAACAACGTGGACTATTAAATAGCTGAAACAGGTCTGAGAAACACAAGCAAGTCACTATAAACTTGCACCACATCTACCTTGGTAAGAAGGACTGTGCCAAACCGTTTTATTAAATCCCTGCCCAAGCACCACCAGAGAGACTGAAATATGAAATGCAAACAGACAACCAGAAAAGATGTCGCAAATTGCTTTTTAAAACGCAGAATAGCTTTTCAGTGAGGAAGAAACTCTATGACAAGAATAAAGAACAGCCTGAGGGAAAGGGTGCCAAAACAGATTTTTGACTCCCCAAGGATAATGAACAACTCCAGGGATCTGCTACAATAACTAGGACTCTCTCAAAGGGGAAGTTGCATTCAGGTGGCTTTTTGTCATGGCTGTTGTTCCGCACAGATCATTAAGTCTCATGTAGTAAGTATAAGGTCATTATACATGATTTAAGAAGTTCTTTGCAAGATTTATTTCAGGTGTAGCTCTCAGACATGCTCAAAATAGGAGCAGGACTCCCTGGAATACTTAAAAGTTAACGTGTCTGATGCCATGGACCTACTTTGGAGACCGGCTTTGAGTGATTTCATTACGGATACTACACAAGGGCTTAACTCTTGAAGAACAGTTTTAAGAATTTTAATGGTATTAGAAAGGACATGACCATGTTGAATGGTTACCATTATTTTTGTGTCAGTGTGAATATTCAGGACAGAGAGACCTAACATTTTCTTGTAAACCACAGACATGTTAATTTCTCATAAGATGCAGTATCTTTTGCTGCCTCAAATGAAAATTTTTGAAGTTTAGAATTGTACATACTGGAAAAAGCATATATAGTTCCATTAACAAAATCAGTTTTAAAACAATTTTTGCATCCCCAAATCCACAAACAAAAGAAGACTACTTCTGATTGTATATTCATGTGACTGCTTTCTCTCTATAGTTGAACTGCCTTTTTGTAGTAGCCTGTCAAATTAATTCAATCAAGTAAATATTGGCTATTTATAAAATCAAGTAAATATTGCACAATTGGATCCTTTGCATTTGGAAGAAAATCTTTTTTTTTTTTTTTTTTTTTTTTTAACAATTTTAATTACATCCACAAGCA
>NW_010390424.1:0-2003 GCF_000710305.1 Buceros rhinoceros silvestris | reverse complement strand
TGTGCATTTTAAAAAAAATTTTTTTTTTTTTTTTTTTTTTTTTTACACAGTTTGAGTAACTGACCACAGTACTCAAACACTAAACAGTCATTCCATGTTTATATCCTAGCATTCCTATTAGAAATAGCTAACTTTTCAACATTCTTCTAACACCGCCATCTTTATTTTAAGGTCAATGAGGTCTAACTCTTAGAAATGGAAAATATCCTAGCTGTTTAGGATTAAGTTCTGGGACCATGTTACAAGTGTAAGTCAAACATGTCTGACAGCACCATGTTCACTGGGAATTTAACGTCAGTAGTAAAATGAAAACAGATTTTTAAACAGATTATATTTCCTTACCTGTTGATCAAAAAGAGCCCTGAAAAGACTATTCTTAGCCAACCAAATCAACTTTTGATTCTGTCTCTCAAAATCTGGTTGGGTAGGATCCAGTCTAACTTGTGCCTAGAACTTCAGATCCCTCCTAAAGTGTGAACACTTCATACCATCAAAGGACAGATCATCACAACTTTGAAGACTTCCAAAAGAAAATTCTGGAAACTGGGCCAGAAACCCCCTTTTTTCCCCTCAGTTGGAACAATTGTAGAGAATATCCTCACTTGAAGTTTTTAAAAGGCAAATATATCTTTCTACCTGCCTTATAACAATTCCTTTACTAGCTCAGGTTAGGTGGGAAAGGTCCCACAGACCCTAAAACTTTGAAAGAAGCTAATCAGACGGGGACCACAACATGTGCTACAGAAGCGCTCCTCATGCTCACGGACCTCAGTCTCTTCTAAAAATACCCACATATGTCACAACTGCTTTGGTCTACGTAATTTAAGCAGACGGTTATTAGGTTCTGCATTGCACATGAAGTGCCAGAACATGAATATTTAGGATGTACTAGATGTAAAATCAACATCAGATAGACATTGCTCAATATTACGAGTGTTGCTAATGTTACAGTAAATGATTATCCAAGTTTGAAAACAAACCAAACAGTTTGGATCACATTAGTATTTCTATGACCCAAAACTGACAAGGTCCAAGCATCCACAAAACTCTTGCATTTTCAGTCACATATATTAAAATCTTAGATCTTAAGTCTAAACACAGTCTTCGATTGCTTTTATAAAGTAAAAATTTGCCAACAAACAATAAGATAAATGTGAGTATGTTATATCCATGTACACAGCATGATACAAATACCTGTCTCAAGTTTAGATACTAGGTCTTCACAATACCAGCTGTGTGCTTAAGGAAAAAAAAGACAAGGAAAATGTCTAAGGGAAAAAATCTCACACTCTTAAGAACTTCATGCTTGCACTACATTTCAATGTATTCAGTGTATTAATTATGAACTTTACATTCCTGTATTACACAGAACCCAATTAACTGAAACAGACTTTTTATTTATGTATGCTTGTACAGTTGCTTCTTTAATCATTTTCTTTTTTTACTTCTACTGTATTATGAGGTTTTTAAACAGGCGTGCTGCGTTTTTGACCTTACCTATACAGTATATATACCTATTCAGTGCGTTAACCTCAACAAAGTGAGTATTCAGCAAGAAACGGGACCCTACACATCGTTCCAGCTGACCTTTAACTGAGCGATGTGCTAACGCTAGCTATATGGTTAGATATGTTTTGTGCATTGTGGTACAATAAATGCTTACTTAAGAGCTGCAAACTTTGTATTTCTGTTGTTTTCATTACTGGATGAGAAGCAGATCACATGCCAATTACGGGCACCAACCAGAATGTGGATTAGAAATACACATTTTTATACGTGGTTTTTTCAATACCAATGAAAAGTGACATTACTGTATTACCACCTTGCCTCAGAAAAATTTTTTCCCAGTCTTACTAATTCCCAGACATTTCCCAGTCTCAATAATTCCCAGATAACACTGAATCACCTTTAATTCATTGTTTTACAGAATTATTCATATTTCCTTAGCATGAGAAATCAAATAAATGACATTTACTAATTAAATTAATTGAAATAATTAAAAC
>NW_010390423.1:680-884 GCF_000710305.1 Buceros rhinoceros silvestris | reverse complement strand
CCCGCCCGGGCCGGGCTGCAGGCGCAGGGTGCTGGGCCACGCCGCTGCTCATCGCTTCTGCCCGCACACAGACAAAAGCCGCTTTCCAGAAGAAAACCGCCGTGGATCCGCAGCCGGGGCGGGGAGGGAGCTCCTGGCTCACAGCAGGGGGAAGCTGGCCTGGTTGGCCACCCCGCACAGGTTGTCGGCTCCCTTCAGCAGGCG
>NW_010390423.1:0-363 GCF_000710305.1 Buceros rhinoceros silvestris | reverse complement strand
GGGTGCGGTGTGTGTGCCCCCCCAAAAGGGGCAGCGGCTTTGGGGACACCCTCAGCCCCTACCTGTTCTTTAAGATCCAGTAGCTGACGTTGCGCCCGCTCTCCTGGCTCGTGCCATAGCCCACGGCCAGCATCCCGTGGTTCACCCGTTGGCTGCAGAACATGCTGCTGAAGATGCCTGGGGAGAGCAGAGCCGGGGTGAGCCCGGGACTGGCCCCGATCGCTTCCTAGCCAGATGAAAGCAAGGTGGTGGATCCTATCCCCTTGGGCAAACGCTGGGGCTGGACAAGCGGCCTGCGTCAGTTTACCATCCACACCATAAAGAGCGAGACTGTACCTGACTTGTAGAAGTGGAAGTGGAAGC
>NW_010390422.1:30813-33021 GCF_000710305.1 Buceros rhinoceros silvestris | reverse complement strand
GTATAATATATTTTTATATAAAATATGTGATATGTATATAGTATATACAATATTCTATGATTGCTGCCTTTTAATTAATATTTTACATTGACTTATAAATAGGAGGATTGTAGTAAAAAGCCCTATATTGCTCTCATTCAGTTTAATATTTCTGGCAGAGTCCCAGTTTGGCAGGTACATAGCAAAGACTATACATACACCAAAGATTAGGTTTTAATTATTACAGAGTTGCCATTTCCCTACTCTCCCCTTCCTCCCTCCTGCTTCCTCCCTCCTGGACTCCCTTCTCTAACCTTTTCTGTGTCCAGAAGTGGATTTCAGTGTGCCTACTTGGCAATTTGTAGAACAATATTGAAATAAATGAGTGCTATAAGAGTATGACTTAATGGTATATTTGATTGGACCCATGAAGTGGCTGAAAAGCTTCAGCCAGGAGTTCCTACCTCCATCCTTGCCATTATCCAACTGTGTTGGATCCATTCACAGCCTCCCAGAGTGATGCAGTTTTCATACAAACATACATCTGTTGGCTGGAAGTAACATCTGGGGATCCCTAGTCTTGAAGCCTAACTACTTCAGAGAACTGGGAGTGTTTTATCAGTTTGCAATTTTTTAAAATGTGAAATGGAAAGTTAAGGCGATAAGTTCCATACCTTATTCACGTTTATCCATCTGCATTAATAAACTAGGTTTGGTAAGTAATCCAAACCCCAGGACTGTAGTAACACCAGAGGTGGGCTGAAGGGTAGGAGGCAAGGTTTCCCTTTTGGGCAGAATATAACCAAGGATTAGACGACTCCATTTTAATTCAGAGCTCTTCTTGCATACAGCTTAGCTCCATACTAGAATGCAAAAATTACAATTAGTCTAGCTGGATGCTGATATATCCCTAGAAAGTAACTTAATGTCTATTTCAAGTTACATCTGTTATTTCTGAAAATATCATAGAAGAACTACAGATGTTGCTTTTGATTTATTCTATGTTGTTCAGGAGAGCATGGTTTATGATAAATATGTAAGTAATTTCTTACTGTTTTCTGGAAGGCTTTGTTCTCCATTACCGGTACTTCAGGCTTAATGACTCTTACTGCTGGTTGAGGGACAAAGAGAAAGAACTTAAGAAGAAAAAACAACAATACCTAATCAAGCATATTAATGATGCAAAGCTCATTTTCTTGTTTATCTAATCTGTGTGCTGAACTGGGGTCAGATTCAACACCTCTGTAAGTTAGTGACTATGAGTTTGATGTCAGTTTGCAGTATCCAGCTCAAAATTTTCTTACACAACCAAACTGAAGAATTAGTTTGCTTTTACTAAAAATTTGGGGACAGAATTATTAAGTCATTCACAATTTTTTCTCTGCTCCATTCCCATGTCAGTGGTTGATTACTTTGATGCTTTTATTGAAACAGCCTCACTTCAGAGAATTAGTACTTACCAAATCTGTCAGATAAGTATCTGCATAAAAAGATAGGGAATCATGAGCAAATTATATCCTTTTCTCTTAAGCAACGTTGTATTCTTGAGATAATTCAGGTAAAATATCATTGCATTGTTAGGATGTAAAAACTCATGGAATGGTTTATTTCTGTAAACATGAGACATAAAAGTAAAAAGTATCATTAGAGAAATGATAGAATTCATGTCAAGAGCTTTAAATACTAAATTTTATTTAAGAGCTTGACAGTTTTCTCTTGCAGAATATTTCTAAAAAGGAGGAAGTTTAAAGGCATTTTCCCCTGGGTTTGTCCTTGTAGGGACTCTCAGATTTGTGATTTTGATGGATTTCTAGACACTGTGTTGAGCTTCCTTCCCTCCCCATTAGTCTCTTCTGCCCCCCACCTTGATGCTTTCATCGCTCTTCAGTTATGCTTGTCCATACCTTTCTTAACAAACTCTCCACAAATGTCTGTGGCCTTTGGAGTTATTAACCCATTTTTGCATTCTGTGACTATTTCCCATATCATAATCAGAATTATCTGCTCTGAATGTTAGCTTGTGGAGATAAGCACTGTTGCTCCTCAGGGCACTATCGCAGTCTTGGTTGGGTTTCCAGCGCTACTGCAGAGCTGTGTGATAATGACGATTAATGACTCCGCAAAAATCCCATTACTACAGCTGGATTGAAATGTCCCGGTGAACGATGCATCAGTAGATGCTGATTCACACAACTCAAAATATGTCACCTGAAACATCCTAAAACTGAA
>NW_010390422.1:22973-30733 GCF_000710305.1 Buceros rhinoceros silvestris | reverse complement strand
CTCAAAAGTTGTCACCTGAAACATCCTAAAACGGAACCGCTGAGCTGCTGGCAGGAATCTACCAGTCTGCTCCGTCTCTGTCCCCGAGAGCTGCCCAAAGCCTCATCCTCCTTTCCCCACTGGTGTGATACTGCTGTGCACTCAGCTATTTAGCTCTTGCAGTGGCATATGTCACCTCAGATATCTCACTGACCAACCACAGAACCCTGAGCAGTTTTGCTCAGGAGAGACTTTTCTTTCTCCTTGCAGTTGCTGAGAGTGCATTTTTCAGCAAAAAATACATTTTTTGCTAAGTTTCCTGCTTTGTACCAACCTGTACTCCACAAACATAATATCAGATGCAGACTTCTGCCTGGGATAAATACGCAACGCTTGTTACCAAAGGGACGGTGGGTTTATGCTGATTCCTGTTATCATCCAGGATGCTATAAAATCTGGTGCTGGATCATTAACTGACATTCATGTACCCAGGTCAAAAACTATCTTAGACACCAGAGCATTCATAGGAGCCTGAGCTGGAGGTTGAATTAAACCAGACCCAAGCTCCTAGCAACCCATTTGGGCCAGAGGGAGTAGGGAAGGTAGAGATGGAGAATTTCAGAGTGTGATGCAGTATAGTCCATCAAAAGACTATACACTGAACTCTACCTATGTGCAGTGTGAACACTTTGATCCTAAGCAAAAAACAGTGGTACTGATGTAAGACGTGGAAATCTCTTGTGTATATTTGATTTTGGACATTCTCTTCACCATAAAAAATAGTGCATACAGTCTGAGGAACTCTGACAAACCATAACTAACATGCTTTGAGACCTCTGGCAGCAAGCCCACCACTGATAGGTAATAAATACATAAAAAACATGGGAAGAATTTCTGTGCCTTCCCAATTAAAGTCTAGAATGAAGTTTTGAATTCTTCCAGAAAGACTGACCTTCCTTTTTCTTGGAAAGGAAATAGTTCACAAGAATTCTTTTCTGATGACACTTTATGGTCCACCTGACATCTAAATGCTGAAAAAACTTCACAGTAATTTGCCTTCAAAATTACATTTGCACATGAAATGTCTGCAACGAGTAGTGAGTTGAGCAATTAGGTTTGTCTGTTGGTTCAAGTGTTTTGAGAGATGAAACAGACTTTTTGTTCACAGTACTTAAAATTCTCTCTGAGTTAGGGTTAGGAATTAGATTTCAAAGTTAACTTCTGCTGTGAATACTTGCGCCAGTAAATGTATGTATGTTTGCTCATGTGGATTTGTTCATTCATTTAATTACAAAGGAGAAATACTATCAAAGCTTTCAGATAAATAAAATATTCCTTTAATATCTCCAGTAGGGAATAACCAGAAGAGAAAAACTGTCTGCTTTATCACAGATTAATCCTGAAATATAAAAATTAGTAATAACATACTGAATCATTTCAGTTTTATATGTTAAACAAAATATCTTTGATATTTAATGAGTAAAAGAAACACTGAATATGCTAAGTTTTTCTTATTATTTTTACTTTGTAATTATGCTTTAATGTAAATTCATTCAGAAATCAGTGCCTCTTTGTTCCAAAGAAAGAAATCTATACAGACAGAATTATGCCACAATTAAAAAAGAAAAGGAAGAAAATACTCAAACTACACGAAGAACTGCAGTAACTGCACCCACAAGTTGAGATCCTTGTTCACCTCTGGTCAGGAAGGCACTGATATATTAAGATATTTATTTTATATACATTTGTAACATGATATTAACACATTAATTAAAGGTGGCTACTCTTTAGATGCTGAAGGAACCCTATGGGAGAGTGAGAATAATTTTAGAGATTCACTGGCCTGATGTCTTGTGTTTAACTTGCTAAGAGAATGTCCTCTCTGATGAGTACCTTCAAAGTAATGTAAAATTTAGATCCACAGAAAAATTTTATCAATGCTACAATAAATGAGGCTGTATAACACTTCTTAGGAAAACTTTGTTCAAGCTGTTCCTTAAGGAACAGGTAAAAAATCAGGTAAAATATGAAAATGTATGTGAGAGGAAGTAGGATATTGTTTCAGGTAAGGCATCTAAGAAATCTGTTTTGTTCCCAGCACATCTGAATTTAATATTTGAAGAATAAAAGTCAAAATAATATTTTGAGCTCAAGCAGTAATTCAATCTTTTTTCTAATCTGCAATATGGCTATACTAGTACTGTTCATCTCAAACTTGTATGATATGTTCAGAAGCAGTACAAACACATACCAAAACTTCCTGTATAAAAGACAAGAAGCTTTTTATTATTCTGGGTTAGGTATTTTATTTTTAATCTAACGCACAGTTTAAATCTTTTTCCTCCCATATTTTCTACAACAACCTTTTCTTTAATTTTTATTCTTTATAGCAATGCTGATTTTACACCAGATTTGTTTTCTTTGGCATAAATGCATCCTGCTGGAAAGTGCTTTTGCTGTTGAAGTGCAGGAATTACAAATGGCAGTTCATGTAAAAAAAAAAAATCCTTAAATGATTTTAAAAATCTGGTCATACTAGGTGAAAAAAAAAATGGCATTTTAAGCTAAGAATCTTGTTGACTCAGGTGAGGTCCTTACCATTTTTCTAGACCATAAAGCATTAATTAATGTGAAGCGAGTCCAGTTTACTGAAAACCGTTACATTTCTTTGAAAAATGCCACACAAAAGCCATACACAAAAACACATGTGGACTGGAAATGTCAGTGTTTATGCAGTAGTAATATCTTAATTCCAGATATATGAATTGATGTGATATCCTTTGGCACATGTAGCTAAAAATGTACTAACAAAAACCTAGATATATTTGGCATATAATTGCATTTTCTTTTTTGTTCGAATCCCTAAGACTCGGTTACCTCTTTTGGTTTGAATGCAAATGTCTTTGAGGAGGTGTAACTTATTATTCAGGAAGCATCCTTAACTGTATCAAAGGGGGAAACAGATAACTACAGTATATTGAAACAAGGTGGCCTTTATTTGCAGCAGTTAGCTAGAAGCCCTTTATGAAGTGAGAATTGTGCAGCAATACTGAGTAGGGAATTCAGAATTAAGAATCATTGAAAGCCTGAGGACTTTGTCCTCAGCAATTGCCTAATGTAGCTTAAATCATATAATGGGAAAAATCTATTTTGTGTTATAAAAATGGAATAAATGTTTATTTTCTTGTTAATGTTTACTGCTGTGCTGGTATGATTTTGGTGTAAAAGCATTTATTTAAAGATTAATGAAAGCATCTATTCAGCTGCATGTAAGAAATGTTATATCAGGCAGTAAGAAGCTGTACAGTTTTCATCTGTTCCGTCAGACCTGTTTTCTCTGTGATGTATGCGTGCACAGACAGACGTGCCCAACAGAAAAAGCTGAGAAGGCAGATAAAGGAGAAGAGGCTGCTGGGGACTGGAAATGAGTCTTACGGATATGTTGCAATGTGAACTAGATTAAATGATTGCACAGTATGACATTTGGAAAAACAAATAATAAATGGGACTAAGGAAGATAAAAATTTCATTAAGAGAAAAAAACCCTTTTCTTCCTGGATATGTTCTGGTATAGAGTTAAGGAGCTTGCTCTTGTCCAAAATTCTACCATGTTTAATTTAGTACTGTTTGGCATCCTCTGCTTCTGGCTTCAGGACAAAGAATGTTTTTTAAGCATACTTCTTAGGAATATAGAAGACAGGTCTAAAGTGAAGGTTTTATTAATCTGTTAATTAATGTACTTGACAGCTGAAAGCTGCAAAGTTTATGAAATATTTGCAGAAACCATGAATGCAGTACTGGTGAAAAGTGGAGAGAGAAAAGAGGGAGAGAGGTCTTTTCACTATCCACAGTAGTATTATGAAAATTGTTGCTCTCATGTTTCTCTCAATTTGTTAGTTCTGATAGGAATAAAATATCTGGGAACATTTTAGTATTAGCTACAACCAGCAGAAAGAGCACTCTTGGGAGAAGGTTTGGAACAATTTACCATTTTAAAATCCTTTGAATTATGAACAAAAACTACATTAGCTTTCAATTTGTACAAATTATCTTTGTATTTTCCTCTGCCTTAAGGGACAGCATGTTGTAGTCCCTCTTGATCATAGTAACTAACCTGCTATTTGGTCCTCTCTGTGGAGTGCCTCTCTAGGCACTCTTCCTGAAGTTTTTATATTGTTTCTTTGGTGGCTACATAATTCTGCTCTTGGTGAGAATTGGCCTAAACCAGGAAATTTCTTCTCTATGACTAAGCCTGTATGATAAAAACTTAACTGTACAGTACTTGCTACATACCGAACTTTTCTTTTTGCAAGTCATGCAGAAAAAAGGATGTAGTTAATGATGATCTTGTCATTTTCTGCCCATCTGTGACAGCCTGGGTTAGCTATAGGCTAAATCAGAGCCCAGAGAAACACAAACTCTGTGGCTTCAGAAATTCTCCAATTTTGCAGTGCCTGTTACTGATACTGTAGTTATTTCAGCAATTTCTGTGTTCTGTCAAATCCCCCGCAAGTTACTGAACTTTTGGAGGTATAATATCCTTGATAAAAGGCAGAAGGTCTGCTGTAGCATGTGTTGCCTGCTGGGATGTTGAACTAACTGGATGTCCAAGCCTGTGAGGCTTTGCTTGTGGAATCATATCGGGAAAAAAAAAAAAAAAAAAAAAAAAAAAAAAAAAGAGAGAGAAAGAAAAAACTCCTGCTGCTATAGACTTTTCTCTTTGTTCTATTCTTAGAAATGTGGAGCACTAGAAGAATCTTTAAATAGCTCAGATTACTTTCCACCATGATCCCTTCCATACAGTTTTCACAATTGCTAAATTTATGTCCATGTTACTACAGTACAGTCTGCTAGAAAACAGGCAGCTGAATCACACCATCAAATTTAAACCCTTTTGAAGTTGACTATATGGCTAGACTAGTTAACGAAATCTGTGAAGGTCTACCTATAGCCATGGTTTCTAAGAAAGATTAAAAAATGTTAGAAAAATTGCAGGCTTGTTTAACATCAATACAACTGAGAGTTAATTAAAACAGGGATGAAAAAGCCTCAGGAAGTAGCCTGTTCACCTTTTGCCCATGATTAAGCCACACAAAAGGAAAAATAAAACCAGTTCTAGTTTGGACATATCCATAGCTCAAGGAAAATTATACCATACATCTCAAATATTGATCAGATTTCAATTCTACAAGTGGAGTCCTCAGTTTGAATGGCATATGTTGGTTTCCAAAAAGGAGTCACAACTACTGCAAACCATTCCATGGACCTCTTGGGAACAATGGTAACCAAGCAAGTGGTAACACATACCTTCTCTCAGGTCTAAATCTGGAGCCTGAATAATAATTAGATAGTAATTATGACGAGTATATATACACCTTTTGAGGACTGAGCCATACACCCCACGCAATCTTTTTAGTAATGGGTATGAATCCTAAAAGTAAAAAGTCCAAATCTTACCTGCCGGGGCTTAAATGTCTAGGAAACTATTCTACTGCGTGAATGAAAACTAAAAAACCCACCCAAACAATCCACAAAAAAACCCAACATTCAGGAGGCTCCTCAAGAGACAATAGAAATGTCAGACTGTGAAAAAAATGCATACATGCATATAATGGCAAATGCATATATGCATATAAATAGCTTCTATGGCAGTTCATGTCTCTAGGCTGGGAAAGGGAAGGTATTAATGCAATACACACTACATAGTTATTTGGTTGTGAACAGATACTGCTTTTTTTTTTTTTTAAATATGTGGAACTTTAACCAGTCATTGTTAGTCTTACATTATTAGAGTGAACAGCAAAAACTGTATTTTGAGAATGACATAATTATTAACTGTACTCTTCTAAGAAATGGTATAATAGTCTATATTTCTTTATGATAGATAAGCAGGATATTAATTGCAACAGCTTCACTTAGCCTAAGATATGTGTTATAATGGTGTACAGTTAAGATTTACAAGTGCTTCACAGATCTTACCCCTTTTTGCATTTTCCATGTCAGATTTCAGGTGCAGCATATTTTCTGATTTTGTAAAAGTGTAATACTTGCACTTGAGTAAAATAATTCATTCTAGGAAGAGAATGACTATCTAGTGTTCAGTGTAAATTACTGGATGGCATAGACCTGTTAGACTAGTTTTTTGTTGCTGAATTTGCAAAAAGACTGGATTGCTCACAGGTCCTCTCTGCTAATAAACTTTCAGATCAATTCACTCACCTAAACTTCAAACAGGGATTACTACCGAAATGCTTTGTAAATGAAATCTTCAGATTTGCTAGTTTTCAGCAAGCCATCAATTTTGGCTGACTTTTTTTCAGTCGAGAAGGTCTATTAGGTTCTAAAGCACAATATTGCTTTCAAAGTCTAAAATACGAAAAACTTCTGTTTTAATGGTAGCAGTAGGTGGGATCAGTGGATGTCCTATGAAATACATATACAGGATTAATAGTCTTCGTTTGTTCTGCTAAAGGGGAATGTGTTTAAGGAGCAGCAGCCTTTTAATTGCAATGGTGTTCCCTGGTGAGGATTTCCTTATCTGTAGCACAGCCAGGCCCCAAAAGATTGAAGCTGAGCAAAGTCCTATTTCGACAAAAGCTGGAAAAAGAGAGATTAAGAGCCCTAAAATACTTCTTAGCTTGGTGTCATGTTGCAATGACAAGCTGGCTAGTAAAAAGAGTCAGAAAATACAAGCCTAAAGATAAGTACAAACAACAGTTCAGTAAATCTAAATGTAGATCTTAGAAAGTCACACTGATTTGCAGCATTGAGCAAAATGTGTGTTTCTGAGTAGATTTATACACTGTAACATGCAAACTCTGTAGGGCTGTTCATACATCTTTAAAAAGAGCATCCAAACATCCTGGTTCGGGAAGGAATGGTATAATTAGACCTTGCAGGACATAGGGAAGGCAAATGAACAAACATGTTTTTAGAAAGACAGACGAACTCAGTGATGAGTGAGTCTGTTTTACACAAGGTGTTGGGGTAATTCTGCTTTTACCTCTGATTAATCTTCCACATCTTCTAAGACCTCCATATCCAGGATGTACACAACTTTGTTACAAACTGTGCACCTTTCCGCTGACAGAATTCATGTATCTCTGCTGATCAAGTTCTTGTACTTTGGGAAAGCACAGAAAATGGTACTGGGCAAGAAAACTAATAATCTGGAGAAAAGCTAACTTTCTGAGATATCAATCTTTATCTCTACAATGGATTCCCTAGAGGAAAAAAGATAAAACCAGACTATACTGTAAAAACAGACTGTATCTTTTGCACTATTTCCCAGTTGGTTAATCCTGACCATGAACCCAGAGATACAGAACTGTGCAATATTGCTCATCAGATTGTGGAACTTAGATGGCCCAGTCTTCTATATTCAAACAGAGATATTTCCCAATTTGTTACTAGCACCTGTAAAAATTTTTTGAAAACCCAATAGTTCTAATCACAAATGTTAACTATAAAGACAAGGATGTGATGGTTTACAATGTAACCTGGATTACTTCCAAGTGAAATTGCTTTTGATCTGAAATTTTATTGTATCTAGGGTTAGTTTCAGGCCTTATTCCAAACACATTGTGGTCTACTACAAGCTACCAGATGTTGTTTTTATCTGCTCTCACCTTTCTGTGCTTTCTCAAGGTGTTTGCTTGTTTGTTAAGCTTTCTTCTAAACTACCAAGATCTCCTGTCTCTACTTTTCACCTGCTGATCATGAAGGAAACCAATAACCTGACAGTGGTCAGTTGTAAAGGGACTGACATCGGGAAAGATGTG
>NW_010390422.1:12727-22880 GCF_000710305.1 Buceros rhinoceros silvestris | reverse complement strand
AACTACTAATACAGAAAAAGGTGTTTGGCATTTCCTGTTTATCTCAGTGAAGAGATACCTATCAGCAAGAATTACCCCAGGGGATAAAACCCTCTGCCATGACCTGGCTGCTTGTTTCTTGGCTGCTGCATTTACCAAAATTCTAAGTGATAGCTGGAAAATAAAGAAAGTTTTCCTACTTTTTGCCTAATATGAGAGAAAACTCATCTCCAAGATGATGGTGTGGAAAGCAGAAGAATATGGTATGTTGCTATGAAGCTGTTACTTTATTGCTATTCTGCATTTAATGTCTGTGATCTCTTCTCTGACTGTAGTACATACTGTTGGTTTTCTTACCAGAGGCTCATGGTGTGTGCCATGCTGAGAAAGCCCAAATGCTGCCCTTTGACCATTCCTTTCCCTTTTGATGCACTTTGATTTCAAGAAACAAACCAAGTAGCTGTCAAGCTATTCTTTGTTTTTATGTTGTCTCCTAGGCTGGCTCACTGTTTCTCAGAGTGTATTTCAGGACAGATGGTTTTGGGGAAAGTACTGGTGTGGAAAGCAGACCATTAGACACTGTTGTGCTTTAATTTATAGTGACTTTTTAAATCCAGATTTATAAGCTTCAAGAGTTTTTTCCATCGCATAGCTAGATTATGGAAGCTGAAGACTAGCTGATTTTTGTTGTTGCTACCCAAGCGTCACAGAACTGTATAGAAAGAATTGTGCGTAGTTATGGATGTTCATTAATGCCAACAACTCAACCAGGATTCCTCTCCTGTTTCTGCAGGAACAGAACATAGTGCCTAGGAAACGTATGAAAAACACCTAGGTAGACTTACAGCTTACTGGCTGCTATTCCTGTTGCTTAACCCTGAGAACCCATATGCTTACTGGTTTTGAGTAATTCTGTCCTAGAAATCAGATAATTCAGGGGGGTTGTTTGGTTTGGTTTTCTAAGTTAAAATATTAGGAATACCATAACATTCAATTTTCTGGAGAAGCCTCTTGATGATCCTACCAATGTCAAACTTCATATTTTTATTTCCTAACAATAATCTGTTGAAAGACTACTAAAAGACTACTTGTGCTCTTAATGTATTGGTGGAAGCTGTTCAGAATGAGAAAACATTAAACAGCATTATTAGAGATATGGTTTAAGCTCACTTTAAGTGTCTAATATCAGTACTGAAGAAATTGAAACAGTATTAGTTACTTGCCTTCGGACTAAAAAGGGAAAAACACCACAGTGATTCTGTGGAGCGGATGTTGCTACAGAACTACCTTTCTGTTTATTTCTGCCCGCTTTCAAAGAGAACTTTTCATTGTTCTTTTTTATATACTCCTTTCATTTTTCATCTCTTGCCTTGAGATAAGGTTATTAGTTACAAGTAATAACCATCAGTTGCAAATGATTTTACTACATCAGTAATTTCAGTGACACCAACCATCACTATTTACAGTAAATCTGTCAGCTATTAAAGGTAAAAGAATGGTTTCAGTACTCTTAGTGATAAAGGTAATGAGTTTCAGAGGAAGACATTATAAAAATTTTCTTCATGCGTAATGGTCAGCCCTCAAATTTTTGTCCTGAGATAGAAAAGTTTAATTAACCATTGCCAGTTGCACATCTTGTCAGTGAATATATTTTGTCTTGTAGAGTTGCACCTTCAGTCTTCCTAAGACGTCCCGGAGTGACATCTCATAAACCAAAATACTAAATATGTTTGCTAGGATGAGATAGCAATGACCGAAATTCAGTGTGGACACACAGCAATACCGCTATTAAGTCATAGTTGTGGCCACATTAGTCGACAATGTGTGGCCAGGTGTTAATGACATGGTATGCAACAATGAATCACAAGATTGCACTACTGTCATTAGCAAAAGATGTATAGATTTAATGAAGGTGATAGAGATATAAAGACAGTCCATTAAGGAAAAAAATAAGGAGGGGTGGGGGTGGTGAGCACCAGGGTAGTGTAATTAAGGCTCTAGTGACAAAACTCAAGAGACAGCATAAAGGATCACATTGGAGAAGTCAATATCTTGCATAAGATGATGATAACCAGTACCTCCTAACTGTAATATTGCAGACAATTTCTAACTGATTTTGTTTTCTAGTTTGCTTATGCACCTCTTTACTTTTCTAATGAAGCTGATGAACGATGATTTGGAAGAAGTGAGATTTGCTTGGCAGCATTCTCGATTGCCCAAGTTTTTCTGAGGTCTCTCTGGAATAAGCCACCAAGTCTCTTAGCTAAGGTATCTGATAGACTTTCTGGCAGATCACTCAAGAAAGATCAACTGCTAAGAAGAATCCACAATTTAACTAAATGCTCCTTCAAATGTTAAACTTGACAGAGAATACCCTTCATTTGGATTAAAGTGAAACTAACAACTAATTGTGAACTTAAATATGTGAGTTATCAAGTTTCATACATAAGTGACATGCTCTTCAATCTTTAAACTTTTCTAACTACTTGAGTTCAAGTTATGCAACCACCATCTTGTACTACTCTCTCTGTGGATGTTCCTGCACCAGTGTAATCTTGGTCATGCTGTGAAATTTCATTACACTATGAACGATAAAAATATTGTCTTTTCAGACTATAGGCTAATGAGCAGCTACAAGTTTGTAGCACCTCTTCCAGAGCATAGCATCAAAGAAACGAAGGCTTGTAGCAGTCAGGCTGCCCACACACCTTCAGGGTTTCTTGTATGTTTTATTAATTATACCTTTGTGTATTTCTCACCCATCTTTCAATAGTTCTAGCTACCCTTCTCTTCTCACTTTCCTTTTCAACCTGTTCATTTTTGCTGTCTGACTTGCATTAGCCTTCAGTCTGATCTTATCTGTTGCTTCTCTCCAACCTAGCTCGATACACTAGCATTACTACTTTTGAGGATAGAGACAGATATCCTCATAAGGGCTTTAACACCTACAAGTCTAACCTTTCAAAATTCGTATTATGTTCTGTTTCTTGCCTCTTCACACTTTTGCTGCAAAATTCAAGAGTTGCTTCCCTTCCGTATTCTCCCTGCGGAAGTACAACAGTGTGCAAAAATAGAATGATAGCCACATATAGCTCTGTAAGTGGCTTATCTCTATTTGTGTTTAAAACCAAACCCACAATTTATATATATTTTTTTGAACAATCTATTATTTGCCTATGTGCAAACTTTTTTTCTTCTAGTACAAGTGCTATGAGTTCTTCTGATAAATACACATTCCAATAGATTGGCATTGGTGGAATAAGAGAGTTTAGTTATGGTATAGTGTGTACTGTTTTCACAGAAATGGAAGAAATGTTTGGCTAATGCTGCAACCAAGATGACTAGAAAAAATAGAGGAGTTGTGCACACAAATACTTTTGTTTTCATTTAAAGCATTTAATTTCCACCCCCCCACCCCCCCTTACAAACGTGCTATTAGTATTTTGCTCAGGCATTTTGTAATGCAGTACAACACCTCATTCAGAGACTGTGTCTGTAAAGGCTTGTAAGAACTTGAAAACTTAGTAATACATACACATAGATACACCCCCTATTGCAAGCATTTTGCAAAGCTTTTTTTTATCTTTGACTTTAAGTACTTGTGAACTAGGATTTTTATCATTCTGTTCTAGAGATAGATGCTAGTAAGTTTTAAGAAAATACAATTTGTTTTTTTTCAGGATATGAAACTGCCCATCTTTAAAGATACGTATACTTAAGGTTCTTTATATTTCTTCATAAACAGCAATGAAAAAGTAAAGTGGAAAAAATGGAGAAATATTAAAAATTTCCTACTTGACTAACAATAAATATCCTATTGGTGAAAAGCAATGTTTTTAGCAATTAAGCCATATTCTTGGCTGGTGTAATACATGTTTTAGTCTCTATTTTCAGTTTCTTTCTAGAGTTTGTTTGTTTCAGTTTTGGTCATTTACAATGATAACTTTTTGTATTATGGTCAGGAAAACGTGTGTTTCAGCCCCATGCCATTTGGATTCCCTTCTATAAGGATTTAGAAAACTCTATGCAATAATCTAGTTAGGATGATGTTGAATATTAAACTCTGAGTGACATTATCAGAGATGAACCTGTTTCTTTTGTAATGTTTCTTTCAGCCTCTGCTCAAAATACTAGGTTGTTAGAAGCAAAGCCTAGTAGCACTATTTTAAATAGAAAGGGTTTTCTTTCCTCCCTACCCATGTTCTAGTCAAGAAAAATCATGACCCTTTGTAGAGCGAGTTCATTTAGAACCTTCAGTTTGTCTTTTCTTGCAATGTATGGCATTTTCCAGATTTTTTTTTTTGGAGGGGAGTGGTGGGTGGTTGGTGGTTTTGTTTCTGGGTTTTTTGTGGTTTTTTTTGGTTTGGGTTTTTTGTTGTTGTTGCTCATGTTCATACCATAGGTCTTTTCCTGTTTTCTTTTCTTTCCTCCTGGAAACTTGATCTGGCAGCTGACACAGATTATAGTGAATTCAAACACTGTGTGTAAACTTGTGACTCTTAAGTTCATAGATTGATATCACTTTTTCTAGTTGTATAACTGTAAATGCCCGAGTAGCCAAGATAATCCTCTAGGATTTGCATGTGTTCTGACATTGCCAGAGTAGGTGTTGCTATTTAGGTTTACAGACACTGGCTTTATCTGCTTTGTGGTTTGAGGTTAATACAAATAAAACCAAAACCAAATACTTGAATCTGAACACTTGTATTGTGTGTTAAGAACTGGAGCACAGGGAAGGATTTCACCTAGTTCCTGTCTCAGTAATGATTAATGACTATAACAAACAGCTTTCACACTGCAAAATACTTACAAACAGAAAAGGAACCTGTGTAAAACACATTTTAAAGTCTCTCATGTAATCCAAGTGAGACAAAAGATGAGGAAAAAAGTGACTTCAAATCATTTTCACAATCATAAAATAAGCCTGTGTGGAAAGGGCCGCTCTGAAATACTTGCCACTTACTGATTGTGGTGACGAGATTTAAAATTGTTTTCTTATTTTGAAAAGGTCATATGAGGTAAATCTGCTTGATGAATGAAGATACAGATGTGTGGCAAGTTAAAGGTTAGGAATGGAGTTTTGACTCTTTCTAAAGACACTTCTACTAGTTAAAAGAAATTTTACTCATTCAGAACAGAAAGATCCCCTCAGATCCCCTAGGATCCTAAAAAAAGTATTTAATCAAGTAAATAGGAAATCCATGTGTGAAATTTTTACATAGGAATTATAAATATTTTTTTCCCCCCAGTTGTCTTGTGTGTTCAAGTTTCTTTTTTATTGTTATACCGATGTTTGGTTTTATCTTGTAGATATTGCCATAAAATACAGAGTTTGTAAAAAGACTTAGATGGCATCCAGTCAAACACTTTGCCCACTTCCATTGCCATCTCTGTGGTGAATCTGCTGAACAAATTTCAGCAAAGTATGAGGTTACTCCCCAGCCAGACAGCAGTGATAAGAATCTGAATTTAAAAAAAAAATAGTGATTAAAATACTGGAGTATTAAGTCAATTTCACTTACGGCAGCTGCTACCAAACATGGTAATGGGATTTTTTTTTTTTCTTAAATCTTAGTTGGATTGCAAAAAGAAAATGCATGCTGACTAGTTTTTTAAATCTCTTCCGGCACTCTGCGTGGTCTTGGTTTCTGTTTAGAAAGCTGCAGTCTGAAACTCCCTGTGAAACAGAGCTGTCTGAGAATTCTTATATCCATAAAAAATATTCAAGCAAAGAACTGTTTTTGCTCAGCAGGGTTTGAAGAGCATTGCTAAGAAAACAGAATATTCTAAATTTATCTAATTTTATGTTGAACTGACACCATATGTCACAATGGCTTCACTATGGCATATGCCATAGTTACTGATATTGGAGCTTTTCCTTTTGACCCAATTTAAGTTAGTTTTAGTACCAAGAAAGGTACTTAATGAATCTACAGAGACAATGATTCACTTGTTTTACTGTATTTAGATTCAGAGCAAGATGGTTTTCAAAGGTACCAGATATCCTCTAATCCTCATAAAGCCAATGGAAGTTGCAGGTGTTTCACACTACTGGAAATAGAGCTATATCGGTTTAGGGAAAAATACATAGCAAGCCTGTTTAAACAAATACAGCATATAACAGTGTTTATCAGATTCCAACAGATACAGCTAGCCAGAAGTCTTAGGTGGACTAGCATCACATTTTAAGGAGTTATATTCATCTATCATAGTTCTGTGAACTTCAGAGAAATTACTACATGAATTAATTTGGTTTGCAATGTATAAATTGCAAAATGTATAAAAATATCCAGGAGAAAAATATTTTCCACAGCTAAAAAATTTGGAAATTAATAGCTTGAATTCTGCTGTCGTCTTGCCAAGAATATCTTTGAGCCTTCCTATTCCATGTCTGTATTTAGCAGGTGAGGTTCAGTTCTTCACATTTCTTGTTTGAATTGTCTTTTCTGATCTTAAGTGCTTAGCACTTCAAAAAATAGTCTCTCGGTGTTTCTGTCCATAGCATATGTCGAGTTGCATCTGTTTACATTCAAGGCAAAACCAAGCTTTTCCTTTCCAGTTTACTTTGCTACATTGATTTGGCAACTCTGAAAAAAGGAACATTCTTTTGATACCTTGACAGTATAGTTTTCTAAATTTCTCTGGAGCAGAGTGAAGGGAGTTAAGGTGCATAATGGTCTCTGCAGATAAAGTAAAGACCCTTAGGTCTCAGCTGCGAATACCTTCTTGCCTGCAATTCTGGTGATGCACTTCCCTCTTGGATATTGCAGTAATCATGAAAAGCTGACAAACCCTTTTCAAATGAGAGGACTTCTACACACAAAGTAAGTAAATACTAGTGCCGGGGATGGGCAAAAGCAAAGTTATATTTATCTTCTATCTCTATACTCAACCGAAGGCAGGAATTCTGTTCTTTGTAAGATTTAACAGAAACAATCAGAGCTTCATCTCAGGGCTTCTTTCAAAGAGACAATACTATTTCATAGAGTTGCAAGATACCATGTGTTCAGAGAATTAATCAATACTATTAAACACAGACAAATAGTTTACAGTTAGAATTTTCAGTTCAGAAAATTTAATGAAGCATTGCTGAGCTTTTGCTCTAAGCTCGCTCTCTTGCTGAACTATATATTTCAAATTGTCAGTATTGACATAGTAACTGCATATGATTTAAATTTAGAGATGCATGTTCAACAATTGAAAACAAGACCATAAGGAATTTAATCATATTTTCTAGTTAAATACCTGGCTAAGTATAAATACCTGGCCAAGTATACCAGCTTTGTGTTTTCTGAGATAGCTACACTGTATTTAAAAAAAAAAAAACAAAAAACCCAACAAAAACCCCCCAACCAAAAAACTCACACAAACAAAACCACCAAAACCATCCAACACCAAACCCTGCAATGATAGTGAATCCACGAGCAAACTATGCAATCTATTATCTTACTTCACTGTTCTCTCTTTTAGAAATATTTTCCCAATGCCTAACCTAAGCTCAAGTACAAACCCTTTCTTTAGCAATCTACTGAGAGCATTGACAAGAGTTCAATTCGGTTTTTCCTTGTAGCTTTCTTTGTATCTGAACTCTCTTGCCTGGTCTCTTGTCAGACTTTTATCCAATTCCAAGCTGTCCAGATAGAGACTCTCATCTTAGTGCCTGTCCGCAGAGCACAGTTAGTTCTTAATTCCTTTTAGCTATAACAATGTCCAAAAGGAACAGTCAATATACTATTGTTCCAGCATCTTATTATGCTATTCCTACTAGGTAGCATCTGAATTAGATGTATTAGTTCTGGCTTTAGTTTAAAGAGTAACTGAGTGAAAAAGAAGACAAGACTCTCTCCTAAATATCAATGAGTTATTTCATATATTTATTGAATGAGAAAGTTTGCACAGAAGTTCTGATTTAGTTACAACCTGGTGGCAAACGGTTACGGTGCATTTCTTCTACAGTCTGATACTCAGATTGTTACCTAGAGACATTTCGAAAATCCTCTATGGTCCTGCCTTAGGATAGTACAAAACTATCTTCAAGTTCCTGGAATAAATCAATCTAGTGAGAATGTTATTGCAAATAACCATATCATAACAAAGTACGTGTTGATGTTTCTACAGAACTCGTAGCTTTCCATCAAGCACAACTTCCTTAGTCTTCTGCAAGGTAAAAATGATATTAACACCCTCACGTATACTGGTCTGAGGCTGGTAACATTAATATTTGTGAATTTACCCCAGGAGGGAAATTACCAATTTCATGGAAATACATGGTTATTATCACGGTGGAAAGACTTGCCTTTAGTGAAGGAGGCATTGAAGGGAAAAAGAAAAAAGGGAAAAAAATTATAGAATTTTCTGTGCTGTCATAGTAATAGGCTTTTCTCTAATTTTTATTTGTAGTTAGTATTTTGCAGAGCTTAAATACAAATTTTAGGCTCCTTTTTCTTAAATGGGTAAAAACTTCAGATTTCCAGAGAAATACAAAGAATATAATTCTTATATATACTCTGACTTAATATTCTTCACTTATTTGAGAAGGCCACAGCTCCATAACATCATTTGGATTTCTGTGGCCAATTAAGAAAAAAAAAATAGCAAACAAGTGACATAGATGAGCTTGGTGTTTGACTAGGTTATTCTGTTCCTTAATATCTAAAAGCATGTTGATAATCACCGTGCAGCAGTCTAGCAAATGCAACCACCATTTGATTAATCAGTTGAGAGTAATTAAAGAAAACTTACTCATAATTTTTTAGAATGGACAATATATTCTAAATCAGTTTGACTTAGCAACAGTCCTCAGCATGCGTGTTTGTAGGAAAAACAAAGTGCCTTTCTCATGAGGATGCAACTTCTCCAGTGACTTCAGCCTTCTCCTGGGAGGCTTTTGCTGTATTCCTTGGTATCCCATTAGTCTTCAGCATTCTGGTCACTTCCATCTTTTGATTTACTTATTTTAAAATAAAAATTGTACTGCTGCCTTAGTAGTTGAAAACAAAAAAAAGATACTCCAAGCAAGTGGCAGTCACGGCAGTATTTGCACTTTACTGACTTCTGTGTGGTATGAAAAGGAAGTACCACTTGTGCTGTCTCATTTTCTGTTTCCTAAACTGCATTTCTTATGTTGTATCCTCTCAGCTCTGTTGTGATAATCGGTTGGGATGCTGAGAAGAGCCACGTATTAGGGAAACAATGATCTGAACGAAAAAAAAGAGGGAAGTGCTGCTTTGATGTTCTGTGCCACTAGATTTGCTGAGATAGCTGCTTCCACAGGGCTCTTTGCTCATCATGCTGAAGGCAGGCTTGTGCCCTGGTTGTCCTGTGCCTGAGCTTTGTGTGAGCTGTCAGACTGGAAGGGTAAGCTGTCTGCCTGAGGTGGCAGGTCTGCTAATGCCAAAATGGAAACCAAATACCACCTCCTTCTGTGTTGTTGCTGGGGGCACTGTACAGCCCCTAAGCTTTTTGAAATGAAATTCAGTAGAGGCTTCTTGTTTAGGAGCTATGATATTTCTTCTATTTCTGTGCGAGAAGATTCCTTTTTGACTGTAACAAATTACGTAGCTCTCACTGCAAAGAGAAATGACAGAAATGCCAGAGCTGGAACTGAATTCCACCTTGGAATTAAATTCTTACCTTTTCTATTATGTAAATTTGAAGCAGACCTATTATGATGGAGGCTGTACTCACTGAACGTAAAGCAATACAGTTCAAGTGAAATTGCTAATGATTTTATATAGAGTTACTGGTAGAGAAAATAACCTTTTGGGGAAAATATGACTTAGTAAAGATGATTCTCACTCTTAGAAGTATAGTTACTATTATTGCATACTGAAATAGATAGCTTTATACCTTTTTTGCTCAGAGTATTCAGTTTTAAACCCAATTGTTCACCTTATCTAGCAGATATACATCTTTGCTGCAGACTATTTCTTGAAAACCTAATGCTACATGTGTGTATATATATATGGGTTGGTCTAACACTAAGGCTTTCTGGAGGGAAGTCTAAAGTAGTGAAATGTATTTCTTCTTATTTTTCCAGCATCTTTGCCTTTTCACTTCATGGCGTAATTATTTGGGTTTGCTGTGCTCCCAATTACAGCAATGTAATGGTTATACACTTTAAAACTTTCACTATATGTACGTAAACAATATAAAGCAGAAACACCCTCCCCCC
>NW_010390422.1:5386-12678 GCF_000710305.1 Buceros rhinoceros silvestris | reverse complement strand
ACAACAAAGCCCCCCCCCCCCCCCCCGCCCCGACTAAATCTATACCAGGGAGTATCTACCCATTCATATTTATCAGGTATTATACGCAAATTTCCAAAAATTTTAATATAAAAATCCATAAATCAGTTAGACAAATTTTGGGTGGCTGTGGGGTATGGAGATACTCTCTAATAATCAACTATTTTCCAATATTTTCTCTGCATTTTGGCACAATCCTTGTATTGAGCTAGCAGGATGATTCTGTTCTGAACTTGACCGGCAATTTATTCTGTTTAATCAACTGTCATCAGTTAAGCATTTCATTTTCTATAAACCTGAGTAATTTTTATATCCATCAATAAGCTTTGGTCATCTTTTTCATATATATATTTGTATCTTGCTCTGAGAAGGTTAAAAAACTTGCTTCTATGAAAGAAAGTGATGGCCCTCACCTAACCCTGGAAGGGAAAGGAATTAGTTTGGGGCAGATCTTTGAGATGGAGAGCACTTAGAAGGAAAAATTTATGCACAATCCCACACACTACTTCTAGTGAGAACATTATTTAAAAAGACTGGATTATCATTAATCTTCCTGTACACGTAAATAATCAAGAAACTATGCACTTCATCCACAGCCCAAAATACATTAACAGTAAATATATCAGTGTACAACCAGCAATGAAGATAACACTGAAGTACCTCAGATCTTCTGCTTATCCTTCTCCAAATCAACTCAACTCATCCATTCATCCCCTTCCACTCATGGTCCTCCAGTTTGACCTGAAGCCAAGTGTCTGGGTGAGTGTGCCTTCACGAATCACTGCCCACTTCTTTCTGAAGTTAACTAGGGGGACAAAGATTTGGGGTTTGGTTTGTGTGGTTTTGGTAGGTTTTGGGGTTTTTTTCTGAAACATGAAAAATAAGAATCTGATTCTTCCTTTAAACCTACAGCATTGACGGTCAATTATCTTTGCAAGAATAGGAATTAATTTTCAGAAAATGAATGCATATACTTAAATGCATACTTCAAAGGATGTCTAAGGAAAGTGATGAGAGGAATTGACTTCGTTGTGGTGACCAATACTTTTTTAAATAAATAAACTCCTGCAGCTATTCCCCTTTGAAACTGAAGTGTGTCTGAACTTTTTGAGGAGCAGAGGAAGAAGGTTGAAACAAAATCATGTGTATATGATGAACAGTGTGAATTTCTCTCATCTCCTTTTTGTAAGCATAAATGGCTCTTTTCTTCTAACAACTTTGATTCTATTAATTTAGGAAATGTATGACACCTCAACTTTATTCCTTTTCAAAATACTTTTCTTATTTTTTCATCTTTATTTTGAAAAGCTGTTATCTCCCTAATTTTATGAGTTTCCTCACTTGACTCTGGTTACAAAGATTTATTTTCCTAAAATATTATATACACATAATAAAAAACAAATTCCTTTTCTTTCTACCTCACGCACAGAGGCCCACCCTTGTCCCAAGTCTGCTATTGTCCCCTGTTTTTGAAGCCACGTATGATGTTACAGCTGTCACAAGTACAGCACCTGAGAGATATAATGGTGTTGTAGACTGAAAAGTGGGATGGGAGCACAAAGTCAGTGTCTACCCACCAACATAAAAAAGCAGACTGTCATCATGGACAGATATATAAGCTGGTCATTGTTTAGGATTATTAAGAATAAATCAAGTATTGTAAATCTGGATGGATTATCATATTTCTATTGTATGAATCACTTTTGCTGAATGAGTTAAGGATTAAAACATACCTCTAGCTGCATATGATGTGATCTAATACATTCCTAATCATGATAAGTATTTTTTTCTTTAGGAAGAACTATTTTCCAATCTGATAACTTGTTATATGCTAACTGCCATAATTTTTTTTCTTTCCAAATCGTGGGTAAAGACAGTATTGGTGAGCCAAACCCCCAGCAAAGGACACAATGCATGCTGTCAAAAAAGGCTTTCTATCAATTTCCTTATGTTGTAGCATTGCATAGGACCAATTTAAATCTGTGTGCACAGATTATGCATGTGATTGTTTACTAGGCATTTTTGAAGAAAGTATAAAAAATGTTTGGAACTGGAGGAAAAAATGAAAGAGATTAAGAGAATGTATTTAAAGGAAAAATAAGTCTATTCAACTAATTTTCAGTATTGTTCCAAAACTGTAATAACTGTTTTAGGTAACCTGCTTCTAATGCATATAATCTAATCTAAAGATTACTGATGAAAAAATGTATGAGTGTTATATGGTTAGTTCACCTATGCATACCACCTCAATGATGATTTTTGGGGCTGCTAGTGGAGAGAAAAAAAATACAAAAATACGAGTCCAAATGTAGACGGAAGCACTGAAAAGGTCATTTTCAGCACTTCTGCCCAAACTTATTCTTCTTTTCCTCTCCAATTATCTATAGGTGGGGTGTCCTAAAATGTAATATATCCAATTCTTTGTGTCTTTTATGAGGAGATGTTTTTGGACTTGGAAATAATACACTATAGCTCAAATACAGAGATCATTTTGACTTTTAAGTATGAATTGTCCGAATGGACAAGGCAGAACACAATGTTAGAAAGTTAAGAAAAATTTCTTTCAGCGTGTATGAAAGGAGTGAGCCTTTATCTATATTGTGATAGAGTACGAAACTAAAACAGGACAATGCCTCTGATATTTTCTGATGAGTTTCTAGTACTATGATCTCAACATACTTTTGCATTCTGTTGAAAGCCTCACCAGACCAAATAGTTGTACTATCTTGCTTGCAACGTCAAAGTCTACACGTGTTACACTAAGAGGGTAAGATGTTATATGCCTATTTAATCTAGCTTATGTATTTACATAAGATCACTATTTACATAGATCACTACTTGCAATTTACAGAAAGGTACAAACTCCATTTACCTATAGAACAGTTGAAAATGTCTGTATGTCGGCTTAGAAAAAAATAGTGTCCGAAGATGAATTGTTACTGTCCTAACTTATCCTCTGCTTTGGTCTTGAGTGGCAAAATTATGTACTTCCATTTGCCCACTGTAAAATTCTAGCGTTGCTCCATGTCTCTGTGGTGCACATAATAGAAGAACTTGACTAAACTGCCTCAGGCTTTAAGGGGTCACACAGACTGCAGCTAACGAGAGGCCTGGCATTTCAGCTTAGTTAATGTCCCTAAGCACCCATTTCCTCCTTATTTTGGTACAGGCAAGGAAACATGCCTTTGAGAGCTATCTAGCATGACTGAAACATGCATGATGCTGTGCACATCCTATTTCCCATTCCAGGCACAATAATTAGTGTCATTGTATGTTAAGTAGGTAGGCCATTTGTTAAGTAGGTGCATCAGATAATTGCAGTTTGAGTAATTAAATTAGGTTTGGAATTTCTCTGCTCTGTTTGCGGTGTAAGGATTCATTCAAGTACATGACAAATAGTGTACTATCACAGGAATGAACACCTTATATGATTCTGGAAAAATAGTTGAGAGAGTTGTAAAGGCAATCAGCATGCCTGCTGCAAGAATATTATCTTATTATTCCTCTGTAACATTGTTCTGGCTGCGTGCTCCTAAAGGAGATGGGATATGCTGTATAGAAATTTCCATTTATGCTTGTGTCTATGATGAGAAAATTTGTTAGTGTTGGTATAATGTTAAAGCTCTGGAATTATCTTTGTTCTATATTTTTCAAAATATGTAATTTAAACATGAAATGGAAATTAATGATGGCATTCTTCCATGTCTTTCTAATCAGAAACATGATCACCAAACAAACCACACAATATTTTTTTATTTAGTTTAGTATCTAACCCCTCACGTTGCACTTATTTCTTACAGGATTCTGCTTTGGCAGAAGTATTTTAGAAAAAAAAGCATATTTTGGCTAGCTGGTTTCAGGTTTTTTTAAAGAAGCTGATTTTCGTAGATGAGATTTCTGTGTTTGTGGAGTCATACAGTTTTCCTTCTAGAATGGGGATTGCAGTATGACAGCCACATACTAGAGGAACTCCTTACTACTTGATTCTCCTTTTTTGCTTCTCTGTCTGCTTTTGTTTCTAATTTCCCTGTAAGCAAACCTAGATAGGTTTGATCTCTTGATTCCTTTGTACACTTCACCCAAGTGAGCAAGCAGAAGCTTGCTGTTGTATGTTTCACATGCATCATAAGCTTTGCCTAGGTTGTTCACCTCACTTAAGACTTTGAAATTCACTGTTTTTTGTCATCATTTGATTTCAAGTGATATAAAATTTAATTCCATCTCTGAATTACAAAGACAGGCTGAAAGTATTTTCTACTATATTAGGTGTAGGGGAGAGCAAGAAGTCTAAAATTTTTTTCTTTTCAGCAGCAAGTTCATAGGAAAACTGGAGAAAAAACAAAAATAACAAGAAAATTTTTTCCAGAGGTCCCTTCCATTTTAAAGCATCTATGAATGGTTGTCAACATAAATAAGGGTTCATATCTGTGATAAGATCACAGAAATTATCTAATTTCAAAATTTAAAAGAACTCTCAAGTGAGTATTTTTAATCTATTTCCACCTAGGTTTCCAAAAATGTGCCTTTGGTAACAGAGGTAACAAGAAGTACGGCAGTTTGACAGGCATTGTTCCTTTACAGCCTGCCAGGCCAGCCAGCTAAGAGATCCCATAAATGTTTCAAGAACTGAGGAAGCCATGAGCATTGGCATGGCATGCACAATGAATTTTGACTGTCTGAGATGCAGGTTTTTTTCTGCATATGCAGTATGCAGGCATGGTGTATCCGTATATTGGCAGATACCCAAGGGGACTCCAGCAAAACAGCAAAGCACGTGTAGATTTGCTTTGATCAAGTGAAGTTTCAATCAAATATTTCATTTCCAATTTGTGTATCTCTAACCAAAACCGTAAAATGAAATGCTAAACTTAATCACTGCTTTAAAAAATATTATTTATAATGAAATTCTTAGCAGATATTCCACTGATCACAAAATTCTGGGTTTATTTCCTTCTCTTTGATTTGAGCTTGGTTCTCTCAACAATCAAGAGTGTTTTAACCAGCTAGGAATATCAGCTACCTGCATGGGTGCATGATTTAATAACTTCCCCCCTTCCTCCCCCCCCAACAAAACCAGACCAAAAACCCAACAACAAAACCCTCTAATCTGACAGATTTTGTAGACTGGTAGCAGATCTCTGATCTTGAAAGATCAACTACCAGCCTGCTATATCTCTCTTAATTTTTTAATTTTTTTTCTTTAAGTGGATTATCATTGATGAGATAAAAGAGATAATGTCTGGAATATCCACTAGACTCCTTGCCAGAACATTTGTGGGAGAACTGGAAGACTGAAGCTCAAGTCCTACTTCTTTCTGGTTCAGAGAAGGTCAGTTAGGTTTTCTCATCCTAAAGGGTTAACTATTGGGTAAAGGTCAGTGAGAACATTTGCTTTATCAGTCCTGCTAGCCTTTCAGAAACTTTCTCAAGTTAATAAATGCAAATGGATTCCACAAATAGTTTAACGTTAAGAAAGAAATACAGAGTTTCTTTTTTTATGAATGAAGCTAATAGATTTATAGGTTGTCATAATGTTAGAGATCCTTCATGAAACAACATTTTGAAACTTTACTAAATTTGCTCTTGATATCTCTCACTATTTTTGACCATTTTCTCTTAATGGTAAGAGGTACGCATGTCATTATTGACCTTTTAGTCTAAAGTAAATGTTCTTTATATGAACAAATTTATGCTCTGTTCTTTTTGTATGAATACTTCAGTATCTTCTTTTAAAGCAGTATTATACTTGGTTACAAGTTTGCCAAAGTAAATCTATTGTGGGACACAAAAATTCTTTCTGAAGAATTAGAAGCCAGAGAACGTGACCATGGGCAAAATATAATATAATCTTTTATGTGCTTGCTGTTTAAGTATAAATGGACAAAGTAAGAAAATGCAGGGGGAAAAAAAAATCTGGAGCCAAGGATATTGTCAGAATTGTTTAAAAACAAGTGGCCAACAGTATCAGAAAAAATAATTGTGAAGGAAGGTCATAATCATGAGTTTGTATGCATGTTTCCATAGACACATCTTTGTGCCCAAGAACAAAAATACTGGATTATACAGTAAAGGGGAAAAAAAGCTTAGTGTATTCTATCTTTTAAATCGCCATGGCTTTTCAAGAACCTTTTAATTCAAACTCTTCAGTGATCCTCAATGCCTTCAGTTCAAGAGAATCAGACTGCTCTATATATGCTGTGCAAGAAAATGAAACACTAAATTGTTCATGCTTTAAAGGTAATGCTTTGCCCTTCATTTCTTATTGTCACGAAAGTCATGCTACATCAGTTCCATACCCTTCTGCAACAAGGACATCCAGTGAGAAAATCCTGCTAACAAATTGCCATGTAGAGAGCTAAAATTAATCTGACTATCCAAATTGGAAAGAATTTTGTTTTTCTTTAAGGTTTCGGTATATTTATTGATAAGTTAAATACAACAAACTTTAAGTTTAGCATTACAAGATATCCCATTTTTCACATTAATTTTATAGTTATTTTTTAGTCCAATTTTCTATTCAAAATTATAATCTGTGATATATGAAAAGCACTATAAATATATCCAAACATGCATAAGGATAATATAGATGTTTCGAGTACCAGCTGTAAAAAATGATCTATCCTTAGTAGACAGATTTTCAGGTGTTTTCATAACCTACTTCTGAAATGGTCAACTTCTGCTGTGCCTATGTATTGACTCTTACTAAAGAAAAAAAGGGGGTTTGTGTGGTTTTTCTTTTTCATAATATCGTTGTGTGATGATAATTAAATTGTTCTGGATGAGGTGAAATATGTAATTTGTTTTGGGTTTATACTTTTTGGTTTTGCTCTACTGAAATGAAGGCATTCTAACTTCACAAAGCAAAATTGGGTTAGTCTAGAGAATATTTGCTAATAAAACTTTCATGCTTTATTATTATCATCTGTTATTTTGTTTTGATTGGTGCAAAGCCACACTTCCAGCAAGAAATTACTTGAAAATCACATTATATTGGTACAATTTTAAAGTTAAAAAATTTGTAACTGTTAGCTAATTAATACACCACACTTCAGTGGTGAGCTAGTTAAATAGGAAATTGCTTCATGATCTTCATTGAAAATTGGTGGTTTTAATCTTGACAGTTTTGGTTTCTTTTGGTTTTAAGGGAGATTATTGCAGTCCTGAATTATGAGGCTGTTCTAAAGCCACTTCTTTAGATTAATATTAATAAATTCTCTCATGGTGTGCTAAGTCTGCTATATTGCTGGTTCTCTGATTCTCTTTCATCTGAATTT
>NW_010390422.1:0-5269 GCF_000710305.1 Buceros rhinoceros silvestris | reverse complement strand
CTTTCCCTGAATTTCACTCTCTTGCAAAGAGTTTCCTTTCTTGTGGAATGCATACAATCATATTTTCATTATTGATCTGTCCTCCAGAGAAAAAAATTCTAATAAGTGAAAGACAAAGGTACTGGGGATACTAAATGAAGAATATGAATAGGCATGCTTGCTTTTGCTAACCATTTAATGTAACTTTTGTTGAAGTTAAATGAGCCTACTTCTCTGAAATTGTAATAAACCCCCAAACTCATAAGAAAGTGAAAAAGGCCACAAGCACTTTTTTGATACCTTTCTGTTATTAGGCAAAATATACAATCAGTACAGTAGCTTCTGGACTTACAGGACCAAGTAAATCTTGGCATTCAGTTAAACAATAAGGTATTGCAACCTCGTTACTGCTTCAAGACTGTCTTCACAAGCTGGAGGTGCAGAGCTGTGAATATAAGCATTTCTACAGCAACTGATTCAAAATTTCTTGGAAATCTCTGATCGTGGTAATTAAAGAAAACGAACTTGAAAGTTTGAACTGCCAGATTACCTACTTCAACTAATGTTTATAGTTTTCATGTTAAACAGCCTCCATATTACCTTTCAGAAAACTTAGTCAGATTAATGTCTCCTTAATTTTACCGCGTTCTCCACAGGATTTTTGTTAGATACATCAGACAACTGCATGACCATGTTCTATGTCCATGCACAGAAATTTGAAGCTCTCTTGTCTCTACACAGCTTTTTCCTTGCTGTGCTTTTATAGAATATGAAACAATTGATATTTATGACCTTTTAATGATCTGCAGGCTTCAAAGAGTCAGAGGTTATAGGGAGAGGGGCTATTCCAGAGAACAGAGAAAAGAAACACTTCCTGGTTTCCCTGTTCCCCAAGAGCGAGCTAACATGCTAGGCTGCAATCACATTTCTCCCTTGTTTAGAGACAAAATAACTTCTTTTTTTCCTCCAAGTAGCCTACAGGTCTATGATTAGGGTTGTTTGAGGTAAAAGAAGGGTGGGCTGGAATTTCTTGTCTCCCACTAACTGAATAATTTAAGCATTTCAATGCAAAAGGTAGATGTGACTTCTTTATTCTCCCTGTGGCTTCAAAAGTAACAGTTAGTTGTGCTGGAGTTAAGGTGCAATTGGACATATAGATCATTGACTTATCACAGGTGTCTCACTTCCTCTTGAGTTAGGCGTCTGAGCTTGCGCAGAGTGAATTTCAGAAACTCTGGTGGTTATTCCCATATGGTAGGTGTAGAGCGCTGCTTCTGTGAGGCTTCCCCTTAGAGTCTTGTGTTTTGCCATTCAGTAACAATGAAATCAAGGGCCTGACTTTGAATTTAGTTAACTCTAGCAGCTAATTTACAGGCACTGCAATACTGTTGGTGGCAGCAACCACATACATTTTGAAAGAGCAGCATCTTACCATCAGACAAATACTTAACACTGTATAACTCAGCAGAAATGTAAGTTATATGCTACAAAAGTGATTATGGTGTATATTCATAGTGTCCAGTTCTGTATTCATTATCAGCTTGTATTTGGACAAAGTACTGCTGGGCAAATGGGTGTTCTGCCTTGAGAAAGGTGACTCTAATTGCTGCAGTACAGTAATGGTGGTGCTAAATTACTTCCATCAGTTTTATATTCAAGTTATTTTTTGTTGATGCAGGCTATGTTTATTTATTTATATAAATTAATGGTGGATTACTTCTTGACACAGGTACTTATTTGTGCCTCTACTTCCCCCAGCTCCAGTGAAGACATTTTGTCATATTGTGTACTGAATCTTGCTCATTTGAATTTTTGCATTGAGTGATGTAGGAAATGTTCGCATTAATTTCAAGTTCATTATTCTAACTGAAAAAAAATACTGCTAGTTTTTAAGGGAAAAATAAAAATATCTTCTTAACAACAGGTAAAAAAATAATACTTTGTTAAATCACAATGACACATTTTACATTTTTAGCATATTTTTAAGCTTTTCTGTATCTTGTTTTGATGGCTTGCTATTATTTCAGGTTGTACTTTATGTAAAACCTTAATACTTTTCAGTAGACTTTGAGGAGTCTTAATAGTATTTTAGAAATATTTTTTCCCACAAATGCTCTGTTACAGTGACTATTTTGACATCTGATAACTGTTCAGCACATTAAAATAACATGGTGGGATTATACTGTTATACTTTTAACCTGATTACACACATTTCCAGATTTCTAATTGCTAGAGAAATTGTCCTCCTTGTAATGTATATCAAGAATTTTTTTAATTTGGCAGTGACTCTCACAGCCTCTTTGTCTGTTTAATTTCATATTTGGTGCTATATTACTGGGTGTATATATATACTCTGCTTTTTAGGGCCCAAAGGACTGAGAAAAGTTCCTGAGCTGATGTCTCAAGAGCCCCCTGTGCGAATGCCACTTCAACCTCAACCATACATTTCCTGCCAGTATTTCTGATAAATTTTCAGCACCAGGTAGTTTGTCTGCACTGATAAAAAAACCTCTTAGTTACCAGGGTTATCTTGAGACAGAGAGGCCAGGAGATAACTTTCCTGCGAGAGTTTATTTTAATCCGAGCAAAATACTTGTACTCCTAGGAGGAAGAGAAATGTGTCCTGGTAGAAAAAAGAAAACAACCAGACAGGAAAACAAACAAACAAAAAACCCCCACAAAACCAAAACAAAAAACTATATACTGTTTATGAGGACTCAGAAAAAGCTGGTTATTCTCCAGTTTGATCAAATCTGGATTATGATCTATTAATGTAGACTCTTATCAAAAATCTAATGAATATATTAAGTATTTTCCTCAAGATTTTTATAGCAGATGTTTAACAGAATGTGGCAGTTGCGCTCTAGGGATATTTTTTTTAAGAATATGTATGCCAGTATCTTGCATTTAAGAATATGTATGCCAGTATGTTGCTATTAATCAAATATTATTAAAAACATCTAACTTTATGGTTCAGTTTAAACATTATGTTAAAACATATTGGATGTTGTAAAATTAAAACATTGCTTTAATAAAAATATGTAACTGTAAGATTTTACTTTACTAATCTTTAAATAGACACTGAAATGACTGATAAAAATGTAGATTTTGGTCTGTTACCTTTATTATATCAGCAGGAAATGGCTATATATTTGAAACAAAACTTACACAGTATCTCTTTGTTGGTCTATTCTTTGTAACTAAGAAAGGCTGCTTCATACTCTGAGGCATAGCATTGATCTGAATTGTTGGACTTTGAGGCTCGAGTGCCTATTAGGAAAGAAAACCAGCCCTTTACCACTGACTAGAATTACTCTGAGCTTTTCTGCAGATTTATCTTATTTAATAATGGAGCATAGATAATGTTAAAGACCCAGCACTGTCATGATATAAGCCATTTATGATAGATGATGATGACCAATTCTCAAAAGGGCAAAGTAAACTGTATGGGTGACTAGAATAGTGCTTTACTTTTTCATGACTCTGTGTGCATAGCAATCAGAATGGAAGAGAATTTCCAAGTCACCTGCTCCTCAGATCAGAAGGTGATTGTGGCTTTGAATAGATATTAAGCAGCCACAGCACTGCCTGGTCAGAAAGAGCAAGTGTACTAGCCTTTTACTTCTTGAAGATCTTGGTCCTCATCAGGTGCTAAGATTTGAAGCACAGAAGAGAATGCTGTTGCTTCCCTGTGGACACTACATCACAAACTGTCTTGCCGCAAAATCTGGTATCATTCATCGTCTCTTCAGAAGAATCTGGGAGTGGAGTATTGAGACAACACAGGTGAGCGCTAGACTGTTCACTGCAGTGCTGGAAAGCATCTCTTGTACTTTGTCCTAGAAAAGGAAATTAATTTATTAATTTTCCTGAAATTGCACCTGTAATGGCTTTTGCAATTAAAAGACATGCTCAGTCAGGAATACTGTAATGTAAAGCTGCTCCCTGAATGTGAACAAATGCAAACTTTTATGGAGCAGATACTTATTTAATTTCTCTTACCGAAATAAAGAATTATGTGAATGCTTTGAAATACTAAGAATGAATATAGTGCTTTGGAAGAACAATACTATAGTTTCTGTGGAATAAAAGCTCATACCATGTTCGCTTCAGACTGTGATTAGATCGTAAAGATAATAGCTTCTTCTGTGTGATTGTCTTGCATAAATATACTTTGGTCTGCAAGCATATCTGAGGGCAGCAAGACCAGAAGATGAATCAATTTAAAACACTATTCAATGATACAGCCTGCTAGGTCATAAGACTTTTGTCTGAATCATCAGCCAACAATTATTTAGAAAAGCTAGTTTTAACTAAAGCTCTCTCCAAATTCTGGGTCTGCCTAGTCCATCGATTCATTCTGTTGTGAGGCAGATTTGTCGCCCAAATATTAAGTGGCAGTAAAGCAGCATACTTTATGGAGGAAGCAAGTATTCAAATGTTCTATAATTCTTTGAATTATACAGTGACATTATGGATATTTCACAGTGTGTTCATTGCCCAGCTAGAAATTTTATTCTACTACAAATTCTAAAATCTATTAGTTTCAGTTGCAGTTATCCTGCAGCTGAAGGATATGAAAGGCAGCCGCTAGGAAGGAACAGGAAGGATGACAAATATCAGGCCTCAGAGCTACTGTCTGTGATACAAAACAACCATAATCCAGAGCCTGGTCTAGACCTAATCCTATTTCTCAGTATCAAATGCTTTGCCACACTTGTCCCCCAAACTCTCCTCAGATCTATCCAGTTAAAGTCTTCAATGTTTGTATTGTGTTTTATGATACTTGAGCGGGTTTTTTGCCAAAATAGGAATCTTTCCCAGATTCTTAAATATTGCATAATCCAGCTAAATTTTATTCACTAAATCATTTCCAGATTCCAGCATAGTTCATATTTAATACTGTGAATGATACTACAACTTCCTTCCTCCTCCTCTCTAGTGGTTAAATACCAGTGATTTTGAAGCCTGGCATGTGTGAGCTCTTTCTCTATCTCTCTCTTCCCTGATTCCAGTCCATGTCCCACCGAGCTTTTCCATCTCCTTGAGTGAGCTCAAGAAACCGAAAACTGCGTGAGAAATGTTCTAATCTGAAGGGACATTCTGCTTGACAAACCTCATTTCTTTGGGAATACAGCACGTATTGTGAAATAGGAGTTTATTATAGTGTTACAGCTCTTTCACGGGCACCCCCTTGTCGTGGAGAAGGAGCTTGCGTGCCCTTCTGAGGTTGAGAGCTGTGCTGGTGGTGGCGCATGCCTCAGGTAGGGTCTCCCAAGCCTGACAGGTC
>NW_010390421.1:0-576 GCF_000710305.1 Buceros rhinoceros silvestris | reverse complement strand
AGAACCGTGTCTTAAGCACAGACTCCCTCAATGCACAGACAAGAGATCTACAGACTGCTCTCAACGGAACACACAGACGCGAAATCCGACAACACACAAACATGAAACCTCCCAACAGAACACACAGTTATGACAAAAGACAGGACAACAAAAAAAAAAAAGCCACTTCATCCGTCTCTGGTAGAATTCCCACTTGCTTTGCAGCAAGGCTGCATCTCAGGCACACACACTCACTGACATACACCAGTGTTCACTCAGCACTCAGTGTGACATTACCCAAATATCCCAAAAGTTTTCCCTTCACTTTTCAATTGAATCCCAGGAATTCCCAGACGGCTTTATTCCTGACCCCTGGTGGGACCCGAACCCACACATCTTACTGGGCGGGCTTCCCTGACCGTGCATCCCAGGGTCACTACTGTCCCTGGCCTCCGCCTTACCGGTCCCTGACCGTGCGTCCCAGAACCTGGCCTCCGGTTATCGGTCTTTAGACTGTGCGTCCCAGAGTTCTGGCCCCTGTCTCACCAGTCCCCAGTTATTTCACATAAGCGTCCTCACGTCTTACAGGTTTCACGA
>NW_010390420.1:3762-4232 GCF_000710305.1 Buceros rhinoceros silvestris | reverse complement strand
CTGCAGCAGCGCACAGAGCAACTGTCCCACACCCTCCACACCGCCGCCAGGTGGGCAAGGGCCTGGGGAAGGGTCCTCCATCATTCACCCGTTGTCATTGCCACCACCATTGTCCCCTGTCGCCGGCATGAGGCACGCTGCGCTCCCGCGTGGCACCGACCCCAGCACAGACCCGTCCTCCCAGCACCGGTAGCCCTGCCCCACGCCACGGCACAGCACCGGCACAGCACCGGCACAGCCCCGCCATCCCCGTTACCTTCTCCCGCTGCACCAGTTTCTTGTAGACGGAGTCGGGGAAGGAACGGAGCGGGCAGAACTTGCCGGTGCCCTCGGCACACATGAAGACGCCGTTCTCGTAGACCACACGTCCGCGGCTGATGGTGACCAGGGGCACCCCGTGGCACCGCATGTTCTCGTACAGGTTGATGTCCCCACCCTGCACCTGGGTGCTGGCTGAGATGGTCCTGGGC
>NW_010390420.1:3138-3408 GCF_000710305.1 Buceros rhinoceros silvestris | reverse complement strand
CACGAAGCGGTTCTCATCCATCTTGCCCCCGCCCTGCCACCAGATCAGGGCGGGGTGGGTGAGCGTGTGGGGGCTGCATCCTGCCCCAGTCCCACAGTGCCACCCTCCCCTCTGCGGCCTGTCCCTTGCAGCCTGTGCTGCCTGCCCCCTACCCCCCATACACCCCAGGGGGTGCTGCCGGGCCATGCCCATGCTGGGACCTGCTGGGTTGCACCAGGGAGCACTGTACCCATGCCACGGGGCATCCCATGGGACCCAGGAAAAGGGTCT
>NW_010390420.1:2066-2929 GCF_000710305.1 Buceros rhinoceros silvestris | reverse complement strand
GAGTCTGGTGGGGGCAGCCCCATCCTGGGGACGCCTGTGGTCAGGGGAGGGGTGCGGGACCCCGTACCACGCCTCGCTCCCAGATGATGTTCATGCGGTCCTGCACCCCGCTGACGCCATGGGGGATCTTGGTGAAGTCCTCCTTGCCCATGGCTTTCTGCTTGGTGCTGAAGGGCCGGTGGTCGGAGGCCACGATGTTCAGCGTGTCGCTGTGGGATGATGGGGAGACGCTGCTGAGGGCACAGCCAGGGCGGCTTGGCCACCGCGGGGTGCTCGCTCCCAGATGATGTTCATGCGGTCCTGCACCCCGCTGACGCCATGGGGGATCTTGGTGAAGTCCTCCTTGCCCATGGCTTTCTGCTTGGTGCTGAAGGGCCGGTGGTCGGAGGCCACGATGTTCAGCGTGTCGCTGTGGGATGATGGGGAGACGCTGCTGAGGGCACAGCCGGGGCGGCTTGGCCACCGCGGGGTGCCCGGGAAGCTCCGCACCCAGGAAATGGAGCGCCCATGCAGTGAGGTGCCCAGGGATCTCAGTGGTGCCCAGGAAGCTCAGCACACAGGAGGCAGAGTGCCCAGGGAGCGGGGCACCCATGCAGTGGGTTTCCAGGGGAGTGGGGCACCCACCGTGTCAGACATTTAGCCCGTGCTTGAGGCACCCAGAGAGCCCAGTGCCCAAGAAGCGAGGTGCCAGGGATGTGGGTGCCCATGGGTTAGCCCAAGGAGCCGGGTGCCCAAGGGATGGGGTGCCTGGAGAGGGCAGCACCAGGGTGATGGCACAGCTGGATGGCGTGACACCCAGCACACGGCCTGTGGGTCGGGGGTGCCCAGGGTGCCTCACTTGGCGAGCAGGCTCATGAGGTAGG
>NW_010390420.1:789-1527 GCF_000710305.1 Buceros rhinoceros silvestris | reverse complement strand
CGGGCCACGTCGTTCCCCACCTTTGCACGTGACACGTGCCCGTGTCCGTGTCCCCCCAAGCCCATGACCCTCCCAGTGCCCACCCATGTGTGCCCTGTGTCATGTCGCCGTGTGCCCGTGTCCTACCTTGCATCTTGGCGGCGGCGATGACGTCACCCGCAGACATGCTGGAGACATTCACCAGGTAGATGGGGCAGTGGGTCTGCAGAAAGAGGGTCAGTGCCACCATTCCTGGGGAGCCCCGGTGCCAGGGTGGGGTCACTGCACCGACCCCCGCCCTGGAACTGGGGTGCCCATCCCTGATGCAGTGAAGGTCCCATCTCAGAACCACTCACCCTGTTGGCGATGGTGATGACGCGGTGTGTGGCCTCAGCTTCCAGCTGTGGAGAGAGAGGGCGGTGAGACACGTGGCACAGCAAAACACACCAGCTGGGCCTGGTGGCATCAACAGGGTGCAAGGATAGGTGCACAGATGGGTAGTCCCAGCCGTGAGGATGCTCCGGAGCACCTCAGCCACCTGAGGTCACCTACCTCTTCAGGCCGGCTGATCTCGATGCCCTCTGGCCCTGTGATGCCCAGATCCAGCGCCTCCTTCGCTCCCTGGGGAATACAGGGAGGGGGGGTGTGGGTGGGTGTCAGGGTTGGGGGGCTCTGCCCACGGCTCACATGGCTCTCGGGCACCCCCCGTCCCCAGCGCTGACCTCGGCCACCAACTCGCCATTCTCAGCATGGACCCCG
>NW_010390420.1:0-596 GCF_000710305.1 Buceros rhinoceros silvestris | reverse complement strand
CACCGATGTCGCGGCAGGCCCGGAAGACCTGGTAGAGCTCGCTGTCCCGCAGCATGTAGAGGTCCTTGTAGGTCATGAACATCTGGAAGGAGTTCACCCCCTTCTCCCGCACCAGCGTTTCCATCTCTGCCTTCACCTGCGCCGCAATGCGGGGGTCAGCACGGTGCAGGGGAACTGAGACCTGCTCCCCCCTCCCCATCACGGGGCAGGGACCGACACTTCGCCCTTGGGGACGCGAGATGCAGGATTTGTTCACACACCCCGGGGTGAGCTGGGGAGCGACAGATGCTGGGGGGATTTTGCTGGCCATGTCATGCTGTGAGCTGGCCTGACCGGATCCCCAGTGTGCCGGTGCCGGGATGCACTCCAGGGAGCACCTGCTCCCTCCTCATCCATCCCCTGCTCTGCCTGGGGAGGGTCTGGCTGGGCCACGAGGTCCACAGGGGCCGGGGTCTCCCTGCAGCATGGCCAGGAGCAGCCCAGTCTCAAGCCAGGCCTGATCCTGCTCTGGCAGCTTCTGAGCGTGCCATGGGATGGGATCTGGCTGCTGAGCTGAGCCAGCCCCCCTGGGGGTCGAGCTGGCGGGTGGGGTCCCC
>NW_010390419.1:6851-7370 GCF_000710305.1 Buceros rhinoceros silvestris | reverse complement strand
GGGGTGAGTGAGGGGTCCCGCTGGCCAGGACCACAGCTCTGAACGGGAGCTGTGCCGGGGCAGGGGAAGTACTTTGAGATCCAGTTCAGCCGGGGCGGTGAACCTGACGGGGGAAAGATCTCCAACTTCCTGCTGGAGAAGTCGCGGGTGGTGAGCCAGAACGAGTGCGAGAGGAATTTCCACATCTACTACCAGGTACGGGAGGTCACGGAGCCAGCGGGGCTGCCATGGGGCCAGGGGCCGGGTAACCGCAGCTCCCTTTTCTCTCCCAGCTCATCCAAGGGGCATCCCAGGAGCAGCGGCAGAACCTGGGCATCATGAGCCCCGATTATTACTACTACCTGAACCAGTCGGACACGTACCAGGTGGACGGCACGGACGACCGCAGCGACTTCCACGAGACCATGGTGAGTGCCCCAGATGAGCAGCCCCAAAGGCGGCTGCAGCCGGCAGGGGCTGACGGGCTCCCCGCGCCCCCAGAACGCCATGCAGGTCATCGGCATCCGGGGAGAGGACCAG
>NW_010390419.1:6134-6700 GCF_000710305.1 Buceros rhinoceros silvestris | reverse complement strand
GGGGATCCTCCACCTGGGAAACATCAGCTTTCGGGAGGAAGGCAACTATGCTCGGGTGGAAAATGCCGACTGTGAGTAGCTGAGGTCCCCTGCTCCAGGGGGGCAGGTGGGGACACTCACAGGGACCCTGGGCGAGGAACTGCCAAGTCTCCATAGCGCACATCCACTGGCAGAGAGAGGCAGTGTCAGTTTTTTCCCCCTGTTAGACATGGGGAAACTGAGGCAGAGAGCAAAGGGCACAATCAGAGCTTAATTAACAAGGGGATGGATACCAGGAGCCACTTGTTGAGATTTAGCAAAGGGGGGACCACGTCCCACCATCCCGCTCACCACACCACTGCTGTTCCTTGCTCTGGGATGGGGCTGGGGGCTCCAGCATGCCGGGGGTGTACGGGGAGCAGGCAGCCCTGACTGCCCGCCCCTGCTCTGCCCAGCCCTGGCCTTCCCTGCCTACCTGCTGGGCATCGACCAGGACCGCCTCAACGAGAAGGTCACCAGCAGGAAAATGGACAGCAGGTGGGGCGGCCGCTCCGAGTCCATCACCGTCCCCCTCAACGTGGAGCAGG
>NW_010390419.1:5103-6046 GCF_000710305.1 Buceros rhinoceros silvestris | reverse complement strand
GAGTCCATCACCGTCACCCTCAACGTGGAGCAGGCGGCTTACACCCGCGACGCCCTGGCCAAGGGGCTCTACGCCCGCATCTTTGACTTCCTGGTGGAGGTAAGTGCTCCCGAGGCTGGGCCAAGAGTGGCCACGGCGTGGAGGGCGAACTCAGCACCCAGTGAGCACCTCTCCTCTCCCCGCAGTCTATCAACCGGGCTATGCAGAAGCCGTTTGAGGAGTACAGCATCGGCGTGCTGGACATCTACGGCTTCGAAATATTCCAGGTATGCGTTGCTTTGCTGTAGGAGCCCTCCCCTGCTCCCACTGCAAGGCGAGTGGCTGGAGCAGGGGCCTGAGAGCAGTCGATGGGCCCTGGAGCAGCACCCAAGGGCTCGGCTGTTGGGGGTCCTCCCGCTGCGGTGAGAGGAGCAGAAGCCAGCTCAGCCCTACCTTCTCTTTCATCTTTTGTCCTTTTGCAGAAAAATGGCTTTGAGCAATTCTGCATTAACTTTGTGAATGAGAAGCTGCAGCAGATCTTCATAGAGCTGACACTGAAGGCAGAGCAGGTACGGGGAGCTGGGCTGGGGGGGCTGCAGGGCTGCGCCAGCATCCCGGTTCCTGCACCCTGCACCCCCTTGGCCGGCTGGTTCCGTCACCGCGGCTGGAGCCGGGAGGCTGCAGCACATCCCCCGGATCAGGGGCCCACCCGGCTCTCCCTGCGCTTCCCCAGGAGGAATACGTGCAGGAGGGGATCAAGTGGACCCAGATCCAGTACTTCAACAACAAGGTGGTGTGCGACCTGATAGAGAACAAGCTGGTGAGTGGGGACACCTCCTCCGGGGGAGGCACCCAGGGAAGGGGGTGCCAGAAGGGCTGGGTGCTGCCGAGGATGGGTGGCAGAAGCTGGTCCTGCCGGGGAGCATCCCCAGGAAAGCAGCAGCTCTGCATCCCCCACTTCAGC
>NW_010390419.1:4310-4985 GCF_000710305.1 Buceros rhinoceros silvestris | reverse complement strand
TCCCCCACTTCAGCTGCGTTCCAGTGCCAAGCAGCTTTGCCCAGTGCAGGGCACCTGAGGTACAGGATCGGGCCCTTCCCCCAGCCTTTGGACACCCACAGCTTCCCTCTCCCTCTCCCAGAACCCCCCCGGGATCATGAGCGTCCTGGATGACGTCTGTGCCACCATGCACGCCACCGGCGAGGGCGCCGACCAGACCCTGCTGCAGAAGCTGCAGGCGGCCGTGGGCACCCACGAGCACTTCAACGGCTGGAGCTCGGGCTTTGTCATCCACCACTACGCGGGCAAGGTACGGCACTGGCACCGGCACCGGCACCCTATGGCCCGCACCCCCACCCCACGGCCCTGGCCATGGCGGCACGGGGCTGAGCTCCCCTCCTGCCCCCAGGTCTCCTACGACGTGAATGGCTTCTGTGAGCGCAACCGGGACGTGCTCTTCACCGACTTGATCGAGCTGATGCAGAGCAGCGAATAGTGAGTCCTGGCAGCGCTGCGGTCCTGGGCTGGGGTGGGGTGGAAGCAGCATCCATAAAGCTGTGCTGGTCCTGACTGCTGGAGGCACAGCGCGGGGTGCTCAGCACCCTGTGTCACCCCTTGGGCACCGTCAGCATCTCCCTGTCGAGATGGAGGGAGCCAGGGGCTGGGCAGAGGGGTCTCACCTACCAGCATCGCGCC
>NW_010390419.1:3246-4119 GCF_000710305.1 Buceros rhinoceros silvestris | reverse complement strand
GGGGACAGCCAGGGGCGACAGGCTCAGCCACGGTGCAGGATTTCCCAGCAGCAGAAAGCAGAACGGGAGCTGGTTCCAGCTCAGCGCGTGCTGAGCTTGGGGAGCCTGGCGGCTCTCACCCGGCAACTGTCACCTGCCTTTCAGCGGTTTCATCAGGATGCTTTTCCCAGAAAAACTCGATTCTGACAAAAAAGGACGACCCACCACCGCAGGCTCTAAAATCAAGGTACCTTGCAGAGGCTGCAGGGCAGCAGCTGCCTCTGGGGCAGCAGCGAGGTGAGGGGCTCCCACCAACACCTTTAATGCTACAGAGGTCGAACCTTGCAACAGAAACAGGCCAACGACCTGGTGAACACGCTAATGAAGTGCACGCCACACTACATCCGCTGCATCAAGCCCAACGAGACCAAGAAACCTCGGGACTGGGAGGAGAGCAGGTAACAGGGGCCCCTCGCGATGCGTCAGGGAGCCTACAGAGCCTGGGGAACGGGACCTGCCCACGGAGAGGTGGCCAGGACCAGCTTTCCTACAAAAGCTGCACCTCCGGCATGGTGCTGCAGACCCAGGGGACCACGAGGCAGGTGCTGAGGAGCACATGGGGCCACACACACCCCCCTCCACATGCACATCCAGAGGCTCTATGTGAGCCAAAGGAGCTCTCACACATGCACAGCCATGGGCATCGCTGGGCCAAGCAGTGGCCAAAGGGCCCGGGCAGGTCCCCCAGCGACCTGCCGTCCCACGCCCAGCGTGTCCCTCCCGGCTCCGCAGGGTGAAGCACCAGGTCGAGTACCTGGGGCTGAAGGAGAACATCCGGGTGCGCCGGGCAGGGTTCGCCTACCGCCGCCTCTTCCACAAGTTCCTGCAACGGTG
>NW_010390419.1:2425-3042 GCF_000710305.1 Buceros rhinoceros silvestris | reverse complement strand
ACCTACGCCATCCTCACCCCCGAGACGTGGCCGTCCTGGCGCGGGGACGAGCGGCAAGGGGTGCAGCACTTGCTGCGCTCCGTCAACATGGACCCAGACCAGTACCAGATGGGGCGGAGCAAGGTGTTCGTCAAGAACCCTGAATCGGTAGGTGGAAACCGGGGGACGCTTTGGCCAACGCGGGGAGGGTCTGGGGCGCTGATGGGTGGGAGAAGCGACGCAGCGGGGGCTGGGTGTCCCCTGCCCGGCCGTGCTCAGCACCCCGCGTCCCTCCCAGCTCTTCCTCCTCGAAGAGATGCGGGAGCGGAAATTCGACGGCTTCGCCCGGGTGATCCAGAAGGCCTGGCGCCGGCACGTCGCCATCCGGAAGTATGAGCAGATGCGCGAGGAGGGTAAGGATGGGGACGCCAGCGCCTCGGCACCCCTTCTTGAAGACGCGGGGGACAGCCCGGCTGCCAGACAGCACCGTGAGATACCCGGGACTTTTCCTACGTCTTAAAGGAGGCTGCGGATTTCTTGCTCCTCTTTCCAGCCCTGGGAGGGGCTGTAGGACAGGAACCAGCTCCTCGCGCTGTCTCATTCAGCATTTCATCACCTGCAAAGGGATGGAGGAGGGT
>NW_010390419.1:2006-2214 GCF_000710305.1 Buceros rhinoceros silvestris | reverse complement strand
GCGTTTGCAGAGGGGTGGGAAAGGCCAGTGGTCACCGCCCGACCCCATTGTGGGTGTTTTCCCATCCGCCCAAGTGTGTCATGAAGAATCAAGGGGGAGCACCCAGAAAGCAGCTGGGTTCCTCCCTCCCTCCTGCAGCACAAGGGTTTTGAAGGCAATTGACGGTTTCGAAGCCAGCCAGGCTCAAGCGGTTCGAATTCCTCCCATG
>NW_010390419.1:1100-1778 GCF_000710305.1 Buceros rhinoceros silvestris | reverse complement strand
CTGAGCCGCCAGCACAGAGCCCTGTCCGACCAGCAGCGCTTCGGGGTCCCTCGCAGCCTGCAACATCCTCTACAACTTCAAAGAGCGGCGGAGGAACAGCATCAACAGGAATTTCGTGGGCGATTACCTGGGCATGGAGGAGCGGCCGGAGCTGCGCCAGTTCCTGGCCAAGCGGGAGCGGGTTGACTTTGCCGACTCCGTCACCAAGTATGACCGGAGGTTCAAGGTACCTGGACCCTTCGGACAGGCCAAGCCGTGGCTCCTGGTGGCTGCCTTTGGGTGGGATGTGTGTGCAGGGCTTGTTCCCCCCTCACCCCCTGCTTCTGTCCTTTCCCAGCCCATCAAGCGGGACTTCATCCTCACCCCAAAGTGCTTCTACCTGATCGGGCGGGAGAAGGTGAAGAAAGGTCCTGAGAAGGGGCAGATCAAGGAGGTGCTCAAGAAGAAGGTGGAGCTCCAGGCGGTGAGTGGCGTCTCGCTGAGGTGCGTAAGGGAGGTCCCTACCAGCTCCCCACCCAGTGCCAACGGCACCGGCCTTGCCCCCCACTGACACCCCTGCACCGGGGCTGCTCCTCCAGCACCAGGCAGGATGATTTCTTCATCCTCCATGAGAACGATGCCGACAACTTCTTGGAGTCCATCTTCAAGACGGAGCTGGTCAGGCCGCTGTGCAAAAGC
>NW_010390419.1:476-995 GCF_000710305.1 Buceros rhinoceros silvestris | reverse complement strand
GCTACGAGGAGCTCACCCGCAACAAGCTGCGCCTCTCCTTCAAGGACACGTAAGGATGGAGGCCGGGAGAGGTGACAAAGCAGGACAAGGTCCTGTCACCGTGGCCTCATGGCCTCTCTCACCTCTAGACTACAGTTTCGGGTGAAGAAGGAGGGCTGGGGTGGTGGTGGCACCCGCAACGTCACCTTCGTCAGAGGACAGGGCGATGTGGCCGCCCTCAAAGCTGCAGGCAAAACCCTTACAGTCAGCATCGGTGACGGGCTCCCCAGGAACGCCAGTGAGTTCCAGGGCACCCGGGGGGTGGCTGGCGGGGGCGGACAGGAGCACCGGGGTCACCTCACCCAGGAGGGACGGGCTTCTGCTGGGGCGATGGGGCAGCACAGGGCGTTTCGGGGAAAAGGGCAGCTGGGTACAAATCTCGGGGACAGCCCCCGCCCAGCTGGCTCTGAGAACCGTCACCTAACGGGGGGCTCATGTCCCCCCAGAGCCCACAAGGAAGGGAGCGACGCCGGGCAGAAG
>NW_010390419.1:0-326 GCF_000710305.1 Buceros rhinoceros silvestris | reverse complement strand
CCTCCCGAAGGGCCCCACCAGCACCCAGAGGTGAGGAGGGCAGTGCCAAGGGGGGGTGCTGGGGAGAGGAGACCCCAGCCTGGATCCAGCCAGCGCTGCTCTCCCGGGGGGTGCAGGCTCAGCGTGGGCCCCCTGTAAAGCACCATCTTGGCATGGGGTCTCCCAGGCACTTGCAGGAATGGGGAGCCCCAGTTCTCTGCCAGGCACTTGCGGGAATGGGGGGCCCCGGTGCCCACGCGGCGATGGGCGGGCTCAGCGGGACACCTACACGTCACCCAAGAAGCAGGTGCGGGGGCCACCGGCCGCGGCGCTTCCCCCCCGCAACG
>NW_010390418.1:0-720 GCF_000710305.1 Buceros rhinoceros silvestris | reverse complement strand
GGAGCTAGGTGTACTCCATGGACATGTTCCACACGCGCTTCAAGCAGGAGGGGATCATGAACTGCAAGGTAGGGAGGACGGCGTGGCCGGGGCCGCCCGCGGTGGCGAGAGGGTGGCTGTCCTACCCGTGCCTGTCTGTCTGTCTCTCCTCGTAGGTGGGCATGGATTACAGGACCTGCATCCTGCGTCCCGGCGGCTCCCTGGACGCTTCCGACATGCTGAGGAGGTTCCTGGGCCGCGAGCCCAAGCAGGACGCCTTCCTGGCCAGCAAAGGACTGCAGGTGGAGAGCAACTCGCTGCCTTCGGACTGCTGAGAAGCTGTTCCAGCCGCTCCGGAGTCAAACCAGCTCCCGTGTCAACGCACCAGGCCTCAGGCCACGCGATTCCCAGCCCGTGTCACCAAACGCGTCCTGGGCCAGCCCCTGCCTGGAGCTGCTCCTCCAGGATCCTGCTCCCAGCTCAGCCGCCGGGGCTTCGGGACGTGGTCCAGGGCTCTGTGGTGACAGCTCGGCGAGGGGAGGTGACTTGCCTCTGCCACCCCTCCTCCCCGAGGGGGACGGGGCTGTCGTGGCCTGCACACACTGGCTGAACTTTGAACCCCGTTTCTGCACCAGGGTGAGTTTCGGCCTCGTTTGTCGCCGGGAGGAGGGTGAGAGGAGGCACCGAGCTTGAATCGCTCATTGTTTTAAAACCCCGCTTTTTAAGACAGGAGGCTTCTCC
>NW_010390417.1:0-478 GCF_000710305.1 Buceros rhinoceros silvestris | reverse complement strand
TCTACCTTCTTTTAGTTTAAAACCACTACCCCTTTTCCTATCAGAACAGGTCCTGCTAAAAAGTTTGTCCCCATCTTTCTTAGAAGCCCCCTTTAAGTATTGAAAGGTCAAAATAAGGTGTCCCTGGAGCCTTCTCTTCTCCAGGCTGAACAACCCCAACTATCTCAGCCTGTCCTCACGGCAGAGGTTTTCCAGCCCTCTTGATTAGTTCTGTGGCCCTCCTCTGGACCTTCTCCACCAGGTCCGTGTCTTTCCTGTGCTGGAGGCTCTATGGCTGGACACCGTACTTCAGGTGATGTATCACCAGAATGGAGCAGAGGGGGAGGATCACATCCCTTGACCTGCTGGCCACAATTCTTTTGATGCAGCTCAGGATACGGCTGGCCCTCTGGGTTACGAGCACTCCTTGCCAGCTCATGCCCAGCTTTAATTCACCTTTTATTATAGTTTTTAATAATTTAAATATTTTTAATAATTT
>NW_010390416.1:0-8836 GCF_000710305.1 Buceros rhinoceros silvestris | reverse complement strand
GGAGCAAGCGCTGCTACCCACCTCAGTTGGGTGGGCCTTTAAATGAATGAAATTAAATGAATAAATGATGAAATGAAGTGTCAGACTCCCACAGGCCACGCATCAGTATAGGCATGTGTCAAGCGAACAGCTATAGATTAATAGAGGTTATTAACAAAATAAATACACTTGAAAGTTTTTTATGCTCCTTTATGGCTTTTGTCATTTCCGTATTGCCTGAGATCGGGTCTAACACCGTTGGTGTTGGGTATCACCTGTTGTAGGTGCGGCACCAATTTGAAATGCCACAGGAGCTGGACTCAGTGGTCCTTACGGGTCCCTTCCAACTCAAGATAGATTCTATTCTATGATTACTACTTCAGAGAACCTTATTTTTGCTTTAAACTCAGTCCAATTCTAGATTTTTTGCACATATCTAGAAAGGCGTCTTGAAGATGTAGTAAACGGAGGCTGGGCAGTGATTAAAGAAGGTCGGTTCTTATCAGTTTTGCTCCTTGGGTTAAGCAGATTATTGGCAAATTGCAACTATTTGGCTGCCAGCTGATTTGGCGAGTAGCAGAGTAATCAGAATTCTGAGCTTGTTGGATGGAAGCCTGAGTAAGAGTGTCAGTAAAGGTACTAGTTGTGCAGGGAAGATGTATATAGATTATTTCCACAATGTCACCGAGACATTTCTGTGCTCTGAGGAACTACACCAGGCTTTGGAGTGGCACAGCTCTACACAGCTGGAGTTAGATCAGAACCTCCTTTAACGTTCCTTTAACAGCAGTGACAGAAGGGTGGGGTCTCTATAGAAACGTTTGCTTCAAGTGACGTACGCTATCCCTGGAATGAAAATTTTATACCAGCGTGAGAGGCAATTTATCTTACGTTCATTCATCATTCACAGCAAAGATAATAGACCCAGAGAGCAAGTCTGATGAGGAGCGGCTGAGGGACCTGGGCTTGTTTAACCTGCAGAAAAGGAGACTCAGCGGAGACCTTATCGCTCTCTACAACTGGGTGTAGAGAGGTGGGGGCTGGTCTTTTCTCCCATGTGACAAGTGACAGGACGAGAGGAAATGGCCTTAAGTTGCGCCAGGGGAAATTTAGGTTAGATATCAGGAAGAACTTTACAGTGAGGGTTGAGAAGCCTTGGAACAGCTGCCCAGGGAGGTGGTGGAGTCCCCATCCCTGGAGGGGTTTCCCAGCCGTGCGGAAGTGCTGCTGAGGGACGTGGTTTAGGGACTCTGGCAGTGCAGGGTGAGCGGTTGGACTTGGTGATCTTAAAGGTCTCTTCCAGCCAGATGATTCTGTGACTTGATGATTTACTGCTGTTAAACCGGCCCAGGACGATGATTTATTAGCCCTGCAGCCTACCCCTCAGGAACAGCCAGTGTCGCTTTTGCTGGTTTTACAAAGTCCATTCACGCTTGCAGTAAGCGTGGGTAAAGCCCTTCCCAAATCTTCGTCTGCGAAGCCAAGGCATGATGATGATGATGACAAAGTCCATTGGTAAAATGTCTTCTGCAGAGCTGGGCAGACCTGTGAGACCAACCAGGACAAAGCTCAGGCTTCACCCAGCTTGGGCCACGTTGCCTAGTTCAACGTACGTGATGTAAGGAGATGATTTCCACCTCAGAAAGCGCAGCGTTTTCTGAGTAGCAGTAGCAGATGGAAGAGAAAGAAATGTGGGCATTAATTAAATGTGGTCCTGAAATTTCCAGTCATCGGTAGCTGGCTTAAACTGGAGACTCAGGAGGCCACGGAGTGTCTGCAAGACGGAGAGAGACTTCAAAGAAACGTTAATATTAAAGTTTTTCAAATCATACCAGGAATTAAAAAAAGCAAAAACTACAGTATGTGTTTTGCTTTGGATAGGAATGATAAAACCCAACGAAAACCGAAATTGTTTTGACTCTTACTTATGTTGCTCTACAAAGTTTAGGCCAAAGTCTGCACAAAATTACTAAATTCGCTGTACAATCTGTTTTGAGCTGGTTTGTTTTTCCTAAATCTCTAAAGAAAACTTATAACAATAAGTTTTGGAAATGGAAATAAGCATAAAGGCAGTGACTGAGCAAACGGTGCCTTGGCGCGTGCTCGTAACTGCCAGACTGAAGTGCGTGGTGGGAAAGATGCAGTAAGCGGTAGAAATCTCTGCTGAGTTGTTTTTTCACGCTTAAAACACGTGGCCAGATGACGGGTAGGACAAGTCAGCTGGAATTCATGAACTAGCCCTGCTCAGAACCGCCCCTCATCCCCCTGGGGGACGCGACGCCCTCCTGGTACTCAGGCGGCTCGGGGCGAGGTGAGCCACCGTGGCGGTGCTTCACGGTTGGAGAGGGACGTTCCCCAGCAGGAGCAGAGATCACCTCTGGGGCTGCTCTAATTATGGCGTGGGCTGAACCCTGCCCTGCGCGCAGCGAACAAAACCTGCTGGGTGTGCTCTTGTGTTTGAGCTCGGAAGGCAGCTGGTGGTTACTGCCTGCCGATACTTCCCCAAACTTGCCCATCGCAGCCCGGTGGAACCATGAAAGCAGCTTGGACTGGGATCTGTCCTTGGGAAACGCGCTGTGCAGACAGGCTCCTGTCTGCATGTCCCTCTGGTGTGTTCCCAGCACCTCCCCATCCTTGAGCAAGATGAATAACTATATTTAATCTAGCCAGGCCATGGTTAAACTAGCCCATAAATTGATGACCAGCCTGGCTCCCTTTAAGGTGCTAATAAGGATGACAATTAGGAGCTAACCACAATTCCCACCATTAATTTAGGGTAAATTTAAAAACACTGATGCATCAATATTCGTGGATTTATTTTTATAACTTGATCTTGCATATGGATAAATGTTTATTTTTAAATAACTAGACAAGAAAATGCTTAGTTGAGGAAAATATCTCTCTCTGCACAGCTGATCTTGAAGGAGCTCTTTTAGAACTGGGCCAGGCACCCTCCGTTACTGGTGTGGTGCTTTCCGTAAGGCTGACGGGGGCAAAATGAAACCCAAGAGCTTGTGAAATCCTGCACTTCAAATGTGTCGTAATAAACTTTAGATCACCTTTGTACTTGGTAGCTTTGGCTCTGGGTGGGATTATGATGAAGTTAGTGAGAAAGATCCCTCTATGACGTGCATGTATGTTATATAAAATTATGCAGAATATTTTATAATGTATTATCTAGATGTTATATGAAAGATATTTTTATCTATTTTTGCAAACACGTGTTTTGTAAATGTATCTATGTATTTTACATACGTGTGTGTATCAGGAAAGCACCTCTCTGTCAGGAGCCACAGCACAGAACAATGTCCCTGCTCACTGCAGGGGGGTTGGTCCAGATGACCCGTAAAGGTCCCTTCCACCCCAAACCACTCTCTGATTATATAATTATTTGGGATTTGTATTTTTTGATCCCTTTATTATACAGTAAGTTTTCAAAGAGCAGTTACTTTCCTCACTTGTTACACAAGATACACACAGAGCCGCTGTCAGCATATCCAAGTGCCAGCCAGTGGAGAGAGAAATCCCGTTAAAGGAACAGAGAGAGAAGAGCGGAGAAAAGGTGAGGGGAGCCCTTTAGAGAGCGTGTAAGGATGAATTTAGGCCAGACATTGGCAAAGAACGAGCTACCTCAAGAGAATTGTTTCACCACGACCGTGCCGGTTTGTGGGCTGGAAGCTTTAGAGATCGAAGCAACAAAACCCCTCCCCAAGGCTTAGTGACCGAGACCCTGAATTGTTGACATGTCGCCTTACAACTCCTGGCTGTTCTGGTGGCTCTTTGGTTTGGTGGAGCGTAGGAATCCGTTGATTTGCATATCTGCTTTCTAATTTCCAACACCCTCTAATTACCACCACCTTTCTCCTCTCTTTTGACAGGTCACTTCCACTTAGCATGTTAAGGACTGTCATTAAGTCACTAGTTTCTTTTTTCCCCCCTCTTCAACCCGATCCACCTCCTGTTCATCCTGCGCTTCCTACAGCCATCTGCAACGCACTGGTCCCAGGTCTTTTGAGCTTCGTAGGATCTCCACGTGTACAGAAGCGTTCAGCTCGACTCTTCTACAGATACTTGTACAATATATTTAACATAACCGTCTCGGTAAGGATAGGAAGTCTGCCACTCAGAATCTCTCACCGACTGCGTTTGACCCCTTGGCGCTGGTTAGGTTGGGGCTTCTACACCCGGGTCGATGCTTTTCCGAAGTCCTCTGTTGCATCAGTAAATCCCAACTTCTGGCATCAAAGAATTAGTGATTCAGTGACCAAGTGCCATCGAAGGCAGGTGATTGTGCTCTGTCATGACTGATTTACTGTATAATATACATATTATTTTATATTTTTAGGGGATGAAAATGTGCTGCTATATGCTTTAATTTTACTGCTTACATTTTCAGAAGTAAATTTCCCCAAAGAACCATTTGTAATATCCTGATAAAAATCTTTGGATTGTATAAAATAACCTTTATTGCAGTACCTGGGAAAGATCGAACGGGATGCAGAGAAATCTGTTAGTATAGCTCTAGGTTTTGAAGTTTGGTAGTTACATGAATATGTCTGTGTGACTTATCTTAAAGCTGAAGATCTGATCTGCTTGTAGTTCTCCCTACGGTGGTGGGTTTTCCTGGAGTGTGATGGCTGGCCATGTGTTTGTAAGCGTTGTTCTCCATGAAATTGTGAAGGCTTTCAGAATGCTGTGGAAATCTTGTCTTGGAAGAGCTGACAAGCGTCCTCCCCTTCCCCCTTCCCGCATGCCTTTGGCAAGCCCTGATCTGTCCGCACCGGCATTCAGATACCGGAGTGAACAGTCCCCTACCAGAACAGACACTACCTTAAAGAAACAAAAATTAAATAATCTCCCAAGCCCCAGCCCTGACCTTGAAAAAAAATCGAGAGAGAGTCCAGCAGGAGGTGGGAGTGGACTGCTCGAGCTGTCCTTCACAGACCAAATTTGGGATGAGGTTTGACAGGAGGTGAGGAGCACATTGCAAGGGGGGAAGAGGGTCTTTTCAAAGCGCAAGCTGTCCCACGGCCGGTGGAGGCGAGGATGAGAGCACTCGCCTTTCTTGGATCTCTCTTTCATGACAGACAGAAAGTTTCCATCTTCTCAGCAAGGGGGCACTGGAATCGTGCTGGGAACTGGAACCGCTCCTCCCTGCCTCCGCTTCTGGGCCACGCACACATCTCCTCCTTGCTCGGATGTGCAACGCCACGGCCACCACCGAGCGTGGACTCTGGGGAGGTTCCGGCCGAGCATAGCCCTCTGCTCTTCTTTTGCAGACGTTTGCTCTTATTTAATTTGAGATGGATTTTTTTGGGTTTAAATTTCTGAACGTGTTTGTTAGTAGCTGTAGAGCTATTTAGTTCATGTAGAGAGGTTTGAAAGATTGTGAACTGACTTTAGGTATTTTTTTTCTACTGAAATGATTTAGGTTGTTGCAAAGTAAGTTGGACTTAATTTAATTGTTTGTTTTTATTTTTTAATGTTGCACTATTTTGGGGAGCATTTTGCTAAAAATATTTAATGAAGTTGCAAATCTGCATGTATTTAATTTATTTTGTATTTTCCAAAGTTTTATATTTTCTTTCTTTATGTGCATGTGCACTGCCAGAAGAAATGAACTGTGAACTTGCCATATGCAATCTTTAATAAAGTGACGAATTCAGAACCACTCTGTGCTATCGAATCAGCTGGTCAGAGCTGAAATCGCGACCACGAACTACCGATCCTCTTGTTTTGGTTCTAAAACGGTTGTCTGGGAAGAGGTAAAAACCTGCTGTCTGAGATCTTGTGTTGCAGTAAACCTTTGTTCCGTCTCTTGAATTGGAAGGTCGCTATGGAATTATGTCGTAGGTGCAGCGTTAGCTTAAAAAAAACCCCAGTCTTGAGTTCCTGACAGCATCACCGCCGGTGAGGCACGGCGGCTTAGACAGCTCTCCCCAGCCTGAGTAAGAAGTTAGCTTTGACGTCACTTAGCGGCGCTAGTGCTGATCAGCCAGTCAGTCCAGCTAGCGAAAACCATGCGAGTGCCTCCAAGTTGACTTTTACATCAAGTCTGTAGGAGAACTTTCTGTAACCGAAACGCTGAAAGGCGCCTTAGGCTGAAATTCTCAGAATACCGACGGTGTTTACTCGATTGGAAATTATTAGTTGTCGATTGAACTCGCTCTGCCTATAAACGGCCCTTGGTTTGTGAGCCGACTTTAATTAGGCAGCTTCGGTGATATTGCGATTGTATACTCCACTTTTGTACCATTTTTAAGTCATTTTGTATCTAGAGACGAACCCCTCACCTCTGCTCCGCCGAGATCAGAACCTGCCTCCTGCTGTACCCACCACTCGATGCTCTCTGACTTTCTTCGCTCTTTGAATGTCGCGTTGTATTTATTTCCGGGCTAATTTAAGAGTTGTGATCTGTGTAGTGCGAATTAAATTTCACATCTAAGATGTCGTGCACGGGACAAATTGTGGTGGAAATACTGTTCCCAAATGGAAAAGGTGCTTCAGATGGAACGAAAGTGCTTATTGTTCCTTTTGCTAGTAATGAGAAGGTATTTCCTGCTCTCTTGAGCTTCTCTTAATGATACGTTCAAATATCTTGTGTTTGTCCCTGAGTTCACGTTTCATCGACTTGTTTTCTCGAAAGCGAGGAAAGTTTAAAACCTGGAAAGATCTTGGCTGATGCATTTTTAAGTTTGTATTTAACTCAACAAGGGTGGGAGCGGATTATCCTGGATATATTGAAGACTAAAAAATAACTTTACTACGGTAATTTCTGCCTACAGAACCTCATGAGAAACCTTTAACTTTTATTTTTTGAAACCGAATGGGCTAAGATGCACATTTGCCTGAAATTTTGATAAACAAGGCTTGGAAATAAACGACATAAAGGATTTCAAGCTGAATATTGTTTTAGTTGAATAAATAAGTATTTAAAACAGATGGTGATGAAGGTCCAAAAGGAAAAGGCCTACTCAGATTTCCATTACTGGAGGAGAAGGACCTTGGGTCAACACGAACAAAGTACATCTCAGCCGGGACTGGAAGGAATCCAAAAATCAATTGGCAGGATAATCTTGATCGACCCTTGCTTTGATTTTCGTCGTCGCTGTGCCCGTCCGAACCGCGAAGCGCACCGGAGCACATCCGCCGTGCGGGAAGGACCACCGCTCCAGCAGTCCCTCGCTCGCCCTCACCGCCTCGTCCACCGACACACTTTGCGTTGCGGGAGAACCACGGGGGTTGAGGCATTCTGTAGAATTATACATGTCTAGTTTGTAAAGTGTGTAACGTGTGCTGCAGATGTGTATTCTCTGGGCTCTGTGTACCTTTACAGTAGTGTTCAATTTAGGAAAAAAATAAATTGTGGACACGTTTTGCTGGTAACAAGGGGAAATTTTTTGCCATTGCATCAAACGATGCTGAAATGTATTAAAAACTCTTGAGAGCAGACCTGAACCCTCCCTCCCCCATCCCGTGGAGATAAGTCTTTTATCTTCCTTCTAAAGTCCTGTCGGAGATGGATGGATACACTGGCAGACTGCATGATGTATCATTCGAAAACCGCTACAGTGGAAAATAAAACCGAACTAAACTTTGCGGTGTGCGTGTTGTGTGACAGGTCAGGGACTGCACCTCTGTTACGGGGCAGGACGCGCAGGAGCCACCGGGTCAGTGGCCGGAGTCCCCTTCTGAGGGCACTGTCCAGACTTTGGCTTTGCCTCAAAACATAGTTAGAAGTCTGGGGCGACTCCCTGGGAAATGAACACAGGATTACGTTTTATTTTTGGATAAATAATTGCATCTTCTCTACTACCCCTTTTTCGGTAGCCTGGAGGATGACAGGGAGGCTCTTCCACTTACCCTTTGCATGCGGTTCCATTTTAATGGGAAGTTCACACTCACTTTATAGACGGTGTAAGGGAATAGAAGTTCCTTCCCACCTCCCTTAAGTCGTACTCAGGAGCTTTATAAAAGGCTTATTTCCCGTAATTATTACTCTGAGCATTTCTCAATTATATCGTTACTTTTCCACTCAGCAACACAAATTTCTGACACCCCAGAATTCCTGGAGAAAAGCATCGCTCCATATTTTGCTGCCAAGCAGATTCCTAATGAGGATTGTGTGGTTTTGCATCGTTTCGTACCTACGCTCGTGCCGCCTTTCCCTGGGAACCAGCAGCATCGGGAGCCGCTTGCAGCTGGGCTCTGTCCACGTTCCTGCTGGTGATGGGTGGGCAATGGTGACCGATGGAGGAAGAGACTTTCAGTAGACTCATAGAGTCATTTAGGTTGGAAAAGACCTTTAAGATCATTGATCTTTCCAATGTAGATGGTTTATACCCAGGAAAGCAGTCAGGGAGTCCCAAGCGTTCCCCAGATGGAAGGCAAATGCTGTGCAGTGCCACTCCACAGAGCTTTTTCCATGAGTCAAAAAGATGCACCGTTTAAGATCTCCTAGATAAAGGTTGTGCCTGGAGGATGAACTCAATTACAGAGCAGACTGTCTGCAGTGGATCCCTACAATTTCATCTGCAGAATGGGGGATTGCATCAGTTAATTAACTCTATCAAAACACCACAAATTACCGTTTCCATTTCCAAGAGCGTACAGTGAAAAACAAAGGAGGGGGGTTTGCATCCCTAGAAGAATACTCACTGCAGATCTGTTGCTACTGATGAAAACACTCCTTAGCTAAAGTTGAAACACTTTAAATTTATTTTCCAGCAGAGCTGAACTCAGCAGAGACTGGATTTAATCTAAAACGAGGTTTTTCAGTGGTTTGGGCTCAAGATACCCAGTGGTCACACTTTATCAGCTGATGCTTGTCCCAGCCTGACGCCTGACGCCCGGCCCC